>NW_026888968.1:0-121386 GCF_032173495.1 Musca vetustissima
AAAAAAGTTTTTTGACTTTGATCAAAATTTAAAATCGACAGTTGATTGAAATACAACGAATTTTGCTAGATAAATCTTACTAGAAGAAATTTATCCAGTGAGTGGGCATAAAGAGAAGACGTATGGCCTTCTTATATTGTAACATATTAAACGTTTACAGATAGCAAAATTCATATTCATATGTTCGAGCAATATTTTATTGAAACAATTTTCTGTGTGAATTACTGTTATACATGTAAAATATCGTACTGTTATATATGGCGAGACATAGAGTTACCTCATAGCTTGTATGTTAATTCGAATGAGAAAATACCCATAGACACACACCAAACGTATTACCAACCGTTCGGAATTTAGTGTTGCCAACATATTTCGATACATTATTCGGTTTACCTCATTTGATGAAACGGAGGCATAGTAAAGACAAAAACCAACAGTTACCCCTAAAGATATGCTTTAAATTACTGGTTTTTATAATTTGGAAGAAATTCCCTCAGTTTTACTGGCACCAACGTAAGCACCGAAAAGGTATGGAATTTGAAACTCACAATTTAATTTTTAAATTTAAATGTAATTTCAAGTTCTCATTGGGGGAAAAATTCAATTTATATTCCGAATTGCTGTATTTTTATATAACTTCCATATTATCATACAATAAATGAATAAAACTATAACCCTATTGAAAAATTCTAATGGTTTCGGACTATGGATTGCGAATTAGGAAAATGATATCACTCCCATTCTTGCCATTAATATTTTGCTGTATCTATGGTTCGTTTTCAGGGTACAATGAGACTTCGAGAGAAAGCACTGATAAGAAGGGTCCGGACTAGTAATATGTATAACGTTTTTTATGGACACATGTCATGAATAATAAAAAAAAATTATTTGTACGTGAACGAGAACTGGATCGCCTTAACCGGTTGCAGCGCTGAACAACAATCCATTATGATAGGAGCTGATTATTATCAAGTCCGGTTCCTGCTAAATACAATGGGTTCCCAATAACCACCTGGCGCAACGTCTCCTACATGCAACAAATTTGAGAAAGAATCCCAGAATCAAAAACCACGAGACCTTCGGCTGATCTGGAATCTGCGGAAGTCGAAGAAGTGTGTTGGCCCTACCGAACGAGCCAAAAACTGGTTTAGAGTTCGTCTTCGCAGAAGCACTGTCTCCAAACACGGTCAGGATATTCAGTCGTATCTCAAGGCAGCAGTAGCACTACATAGACCAGACAACCAAAATAAAAGAGTAGTGTCCGTTCGTTAGGGCCCGAAAAGAGCCCTGTGAAAATTATTTTTCGTTGCCAACGAAAGGGAAAAGTATAACGACCAAAAAACTTTACCAACAGTAATAACGAGTGAAAAGGGACAGTCAGTGCTAGATCACGTAAGCAGACACATCGACCTCAGTTAAGTTCGCCATTGTAACAAATTTCTAAAACTCTTAGTTGAATCCTATAGTCTCTTACTTTAGTATCTATCAAAATCCTTTATTGAGTACTTACTAAGGTATCTTCCAGTAGAATCTGCCCTCCTCCAAAACTCAATTGAAGCATACAAATCCCCAATCGTCCTGTCACATCCTAGAGGTCTCTCAATCCAACTATAATATTACCTTCCTCGCCAAGAGTACTTTTCCAGGTATAGACTTCGACCGCTAGTAGGTCATAGTTTATGTTTGCTTTGTGTTTAAACTTCGAACTAAATAAAGATTTTATAGATTTCCTTACAAATTACCTGAAGTAGCTGCAAACAAGATATGAAAATATTTCTGTATGTATTTTAGGATTAAAAGCAAACAATTAATCTCACAATAACTCAAACATTTGACCTATGCCGAATTTGGCCTTCTGAGTTCTAAATATATGTGGTCCGTTTTGTCGCATAGTGTATTTTTTAGGTGTTAACCAAACTATTCGATATAATTTCCTGTAGTGTTGTAGGGGTTCGACCCAGTTTGGGGAAATCCTTTTTTCTAAAGTTTTTCTCTCGGAAATTTTTGTCAGACCTATTACCATTTGAATATTGTACCCATATAAATATATTTTGCACATTATTCACATTAAAAATTAGGACCGACCTTTCGCACCCTCATCTAAAACCAGACGAAATTAAATAGATGGAATGTATCTATATATGAACCGACAACATTTCAGGTTTATCGGAACAAAATAACATTTTTAAAATGCAGTGGTGGTTACATAATTACATGATTAGTACTCGATTATATTTCAAATTCCTTAGATATACTGTACTAAAGGCATTTAGTGTGAAGATACAAAAATTATACCATGTTCATTTTCATGTAGACGATGATTCAATTATTTGCTAAAATTTCAATAGGTTTCGTGGGCCAAACAAATGGCCTGTACAAATTCCATCTCGTTCGGATCATAATTGCAACCTTAATGTGTATACAATAATTTAAAACAGGAAGACGAAACGACGCACCTAAACCTACTCAGAAACTGATTCTATGTTTAACCTCAAAAGAAACTATATATAGCTTGATATTGAATTTTACAAAAATATGCACAGAGCCATAATACCCTGTACTCTCTTTAAAGCATTTCAATTGGCAACCCTGTCAACAGGTTAAAAGCGCCAAAGATCATAGAAACAAAAAACAAAGCATCAAGTAAAAGAAGCTGATACAAACATGGATTTTAAATCACTTAAAAGAATTGAATAAAACATGAAAAAACATCACACACCGAGATTAAGTTTGTGTGTCTGTCCATTCATCAGTCAGTCAGGCAAGCAGGCAGTCGCTTTATGTATATGCGGAACATGTGCAGAAGATGTCTAACAGATAACGCATCTGTAATAAAAACACAGCAGCCATCACCACCCCATGTTATAGCTGCTGATGCTGCTGTTGCGGACGATGTTGCATGTTATGTATGTGGGTCTGTCTATCTATCGGAAAAACATGCGAACACTCACTGTTAACATCAATGAAACCGGGGCTCTGTCAAACGAAAACGCAACAGCTACAACAAACAATCTAAACATGAAGTGGAGTATTCTATCTTAAGATTTACAGATACTGAGGTATATGGGGATATACGTATGAGGTCGAATGTGTGGCATACGCACATTACGCAGTGGGAGGTTTTTTGTTGTGTATAACCTTGGACTCCAATCAAATGATAACTTGATGATCAAGGCAACCTACCATTATCAATGATTTCAAGGTTACTGTCAATTTTCAATGTTAACCATTGATTGCACTTTTCAAATAGGAAATATCTGTACGCTTTCTAATGTTTTAGAAAATTATAAATTTGCAATTTTTTGAATGAACCGGATTGGATGACATTTGGTACAGCTTGGTACTTGGCCCAAGAACGAGAGTTATTGAAACTACTGAAAATCTGTTCAGCTTGAAATACAGATTCGTCCGATTTTACAATAGTGCACATAAAGCTTTAAATCGGTTCATATTTAGATATAGCTCCCACATATATTTCAGATAAAAAAGTCAATATGACTATAGATTTCAAATTAAGTTCCCAATTAATTCTTTTATGTATTTTGTTTTCAAAATAACGTATAGTTCCAAATCGTAAATTACACAATACATTCACCACCTCAACCAACAACAAAATGCTCTTCTAACTTCTTTTGGGTGTAACGAAATGACATAAGCACGATTTCATAAGCCAGAAGTTCAAGTTAAAGGTTTTCCATTTCGAATGCAAGACAAAGGTATTTCTTTCGGTTTGTATTTTTGTTCTCGCTGAGAAATTTTTGTGGGACCCTCTATGATTGCTGGAACACGTTGCAGTTACATTGCAACAACAACGCCAACAGAAAGCTCAAATCGAAATTACGTGTGATTGTAGATTTGAGACATGATTACCGAAGTTAGTTGGTTTGTTTTGCTTGTTTCATTGTTGGCAATTTTTATTGCGGTGTTATTTATGCCGCCTCTTGCTGTGCCATGACTTAGTTTTGGGTTTTCGTTGCACATTGGTGATTTGTCTTTTTCAAATATATTAAATTAATTTCAAAATTCCTTGATATGGAAATCTGGAAGTGTTTTAAAGGATTACACATTCCCATTCCCCATGCCTTTTATAAGAGCTGCAAAATATTTTTACAAAAAAATTTCAAGCCCTGTATTAGTCCCTGAAAAATATTTCTAAAAACATCACGCCTTGCATTAGGCCGTGAAAATAAATTCATACAAAGATACACGCTTTGTATTAAGCTCGAACAAATTTCTTAAAAAATATCCACTCCCTGTTTTAAACCCTGAAAAAATATTCTTAAACCAGTAAGGAAAGTAGTAAAGTCGGACTGGGCCGACTATATGATACCCTTCACCACTTTGGGTATATTCTACATATGTATCCTAAAAGACGTCGCCCTTTCGAAATACATTGACATAAAATTGAACGAACTTAAATATGTGATCTTTATATATATCTAAACCGACTAACATCAATCCCTACACATGTCATTCTGCAAACTTAACGAAAATGTGATCCAATTTTCATGAAACTTTGCACACATCATTCTAGACATAATTCAGTACGCTATACCAAAATCGAAAGATAAAGGGGGCTTTGGTGCAGCATTTACATAAAATGGGACGAAAATATATATGGGAGCTATATCTAAATCTGAACCGATTTTAACGAAACTTAACACACGTCATTCATTGAGTACGCTAGGCCGAAATTCGTGCAAATCAAATGATTTTCAGAGACTTTGGTGCACCATTTACTTAAAATCGAACGAAACTATATATGGTAGCTATATCTAAATCTGAACCGATTTTCACTCAAAACACATCAAATTTCGTGCAAATCAAAAGATTTGCAGGGACTTTGATGGAACATTTACCTAAAATCGGGCGAAACTATATATGATAGCTATATCTAAATCTGAACCGATTTGCACGAAACTTATCACACGTCGTTCTACACTTAATTCAGTACGCTATGTCAAAATTCGTGCAAATCTAGTGATTTTCAGGGTCTTTGGTTCACCATTTACTTAAAATCGAACAAAACTATATATGGTAGCTATATCTAAATCGGAACCGATTTTCACGAAACTTAACACACATTATTCTAGACTTATACAGTACGCTATACCAAAATTCGTGCAAATCAAAAGATTTCCAGGGACTTTGATGGGACATTTACCTAAAATCGGGCGAAACTATATATGATCTGAATCTGAACCGATTTGCTCGAAACTTATCACACGTTGTTCTACACTTGATTCAGTACGCTGTGCCCAAAATTCGTGCAAATCTAATGATTTTCAGGGACTTTGGTGCACCATTTACATAAAATCGGGCGAAACTATATATGGGAGCTATATCTAAATCTGAACCGATTTTCCCGAAATTTAGCACACATCATTGTCGACTTAATTTAGTACGCTATGCCAAAATTCGAGCAAATCTAATGATTTTCAGAGACTTTGGTGCACCATTTACCTAAAATCGGACGAAAATATATATGGGAATCTGAACCGATTTTCTCCAATTTCAATAGGGTTCGTCCTTGGTGCAAATCAATGGACTGTGCCAAATTTCATTCAATTCGGATCATAAATGCGATCTGGACAGACGGACGGACGTGCATAAATCGACTCAGAATGTGATTCTATGCATATTCTCAAAATGAAACCATGGGTCTATCTCGATTCCTTTTGCCTGTTAAAAACATATGCACAAAGACATAATACCCTGTACCACAGTGTGGTGAAGGTTATAAAAAGTCCACGCCTTGAATTGGCTCCTGAAAATATATTCTTAAAAAATCCAAACTGAAAAAAATATTCATAAAAAAAATTACACCCTGAACAATTTGTATAAAAATCTACGCTTTGCATTGGATACTGGAAAAATATACCTAAAAAATTCCACGCCTTGAATTGGACCCTGAAAATATATTTTTATAAAAATCTACCCTGAAAAAAATATTCTTAAAAAATCCTCCCCTATAAAAATCCACGATTTGTATTGGATGCTGAAAAATATTCTTAAACAAATTTACGCCTTGTATTGGACCCTGAAAAAATACTCTATGGGTGCATTTGGAATTTGGTATTTTAAGGGGACTCCCCCATTCTCGGGGTCAATTTTTTTTTTGATTTAATTCGATTCTACACTAATTCAAGAATGTCTCTACAAAATTTCAAGTGAATATCTCAAGAACTCTTGAAGATATAGCCGATTTATTGTGTCAGCATCAAGTGACGGCTAAAGGGCTTCTCAAACTTTAAACGCGTTTTTCTCTTTTGCGAATGGCGGGCACGATAACTCAAAAACTAATAACCCAATCGATTTCAAATTTTTACACGTTTCTCGGTGAGTGTATAACTATCGTACGAACTAGGATAAAGCTAATCGGTGAAGATCTTCCTTATTTTTTAACTTGGTTTTTGGTCAAAAATCGTCGATTTTCCAAAAACAATTTTTCAAAGGTCCGCCATTTTGTTAATTTTAGAGCGAAGTCAATAATCCTTGTCCATACGAGAGCCAGACATGTACTCTTTCTAACGCCGTTGGAAATTTCGGAATCCGATGTTCCAGTGAGGAGTTATCATGCCCGCCATCTTTAATTACAAAAAACATCAACAATGCAATAACAAAAATTTTTTGAAAATTATTTTTCTTCTCTTTTAAATCTTCAAATATATATGTGCAAAGTTACAAACCTTAACAAGCATTGGTATTGATTTAACAGCCCATTTAAAATCTTGAAAAATTAAAATCGTGAATGGGTGGGGTTCCCTTAAGTTCTTAATTGGTTCATGTTTCATACCTCATAAAACCATTCTGCCTCATGTTGGAGTATATAAAAAACTTAACTCTGTAATTATTAATCTGTTAACAATGAGTGACAGCTGAGATCGAAGAGGCATTCCCTATCCTAAAAAAAATAATCTTAAAAAATGCAACCCGAAAAATTTTCCTTAAAAATCGACGCCTTGTTTTGGACCCTGAAAAAAATCTTAAAGAAATCCACGTTGTGTATTAGACCCTAAAACTATATTCTTAAAATCTGTAAGGAAAGTAGTAAAGTCGAACTGAACCGACTATATGATACCCTTCACCACTTTGAGTATATTCAACAGATGTATTCTTATAAACGTCGCACTTTTTTAGGATCATTAACATGCCATTGGATAAACTAAAATATGCGACTTTTTATCTAACCGAGTTAAATCAATCATAGACATATCATTCTGCACCTATGCTAAATTTTTCATATGGACAGATAAAGAGTCATTTCTTTGCAATATGTTAAAAATATGTAAATCGATGTAAAGCAAGTCTCAATCCGACACCAATTGATTATTTGGAGCCCAATTAACATGAAGTCGGCCGAATATATATAGGCTATGTCTGCATATCTACAAAACGCTATCTTATAAACATTAGGAGTTTGGTGCACCAATTACATGAAATCGGGAGAAAGTATATATCGAAGCTATATCCAAATCCGAACCGATTTTAACAAGGCTTGCTACATTTTGGGTCTTTGGTTCATTATTGATTTAAAATCGAACCAAACTATATATGGGAGCTATATCTAAATCTGAACCAAGTTCATTGAAGCTTTTCACACAGTAGGTTATAATTACTTCGGTACGTTGTGCCAAATTTTGTGTCAATCGGCCATTGGAGCTTTGATGCACCATTTACTGAAAATCGGACCAAACTATATATGGGAGCCATATCTAAATCTGAACCTATTTCAGTGACACTTTCCACACAGTAAGTTATACAAACTTCGGTACGTTGTGCAAAACTTTGTGTCAATCGGCCATAACTCGGACCAAACTATATATGGGAGCTATATCTAAATCTGAATCGACTTTTCCCAATTTCAATAGGGTTTGGCCATATAAATGAGCTGTGCCAAATTTCATCCTAATCGGATAATAAATGGGACCTTTACTTTGTTTACAATTTAACATGGACAGACGGACGGACGGACATGCATAAATTGACTAAGAAAGTGATTATATGCATATTCTCAAAAGGAACCATGTGTCTATATTGTTTCCTTTTGCCTGTTACAAACATATGCACAAAGATATAAAAACCTGTACCAAAGTGTGGTGAAGGGTATAAATATGCATGCCTTATATAAGACCTTAGATAATTTTCAATCGATATGGTTGGAATTTGGTATTTTAAGTTGTTAATTGGAGATTACAAAAAAACATCTTAAATCCGTAATTATTAAATTGTTATCAATGAGTGACACTTGACATCGAAAATGCTACCACAGCATTACTAACCACAGTGCAGTCGTTGCCAATGAACTTTTTTATTGTATTTGTGGGTTATACTCTAGTGGAACGAATTATGGTCGAGTAAAGGAGGAGTTTACCAGGTCACCCTTTTTTCACCACATACTATGCACACAATTACTCGGTCACATTAACGGTTCTTTTCACTATGCTCTTCATCACATGGATGGAGAGATAAAGAATCAATAAGCCACTTTTCTGCCACCTGGGTACGAGGAAAAAAAAATAAATAAATAAAACAACAACAAATACATGAATGATGTTATATAACAAAAATATTGAAAGCATAAATAAAACCCTTTTGAACCAATAGATCGAGACCACAAAATGTCATCATCATCATCGTGGTGTACCCCACAATGGAGGGAGGCAAACAAAAGACTTAGGTAACAAACTTGGTTTATGTTTTTTTCGTTTTTCTAAGGAAATCAAATGGAATCAGAATTCGCATCATGTCGTTCATGGTGGTCTGTCCATCCATCCAACCAATCCAACCGTCCATACATCCATCCATCTATACATTTTGCATGTTTACAAGCATGTTGTCGTGTTGCTGTTGTTTTATTTCTCTCCCTCTCTTTTGCTGTTGTGTTCTTCGGTTTTCTATGCTCGTCATGTCCATTGACTTATGTGTCATTCTTAGAGGACGCTTGTCAGTTTCGGATTGCTTTGCAAACATTTATGTATGGTATTTCTAACTTCTAAAAACAAACAAACCACGAACATTCGATCGACCAACAACAACAACATGAACATTTTAAAATTTAAATGTTACTTTTTTTAATAAAAACATTGTGAATAACATGTGTCTGCCGCCAAATGATCTTCTCTTAAGGCGAATTTTCGAAATGTTCGTCCGGAATGATTGCCATCAAGGAAGTGCACAAATGAAAACGAACGAACGAAAGACCAAACGAAAGAATATCGTTAATGACATTTCTTGAGAAAACAAGCAAAATATGTTTGAACTATGTTTGAAGTGCATGTTTGAGTTGAGAACAGAGGAGGATCAGCATTGAAATGGCAAATTTGATGTCAACTTTTTTTGGTTCAATGTAAACATATGTAGATATGTATGTCTGTGTATTTTTGTGGATACAACGTTGACAATTGTTTTGACTTACAATATGATTTATTAGCAATATTGTATACATTAGCTAATTGTTACATATACGTATATGTTTAATATGTTTGCCTAGAGGTACTTTGTGTATTTTACAGATTCAATGGTTCGCAAGGAAAAATAACTCTTTGGATTTTAAGCTTTAACCAGTGAGCGGAGCAGTATAGGCGGACGGAGCCGACCATACGATACCCTACCTGTGGTTCTATATTCTGAGCTTGGGCAATATTTCGCAATATTTTCAACCTCTTGACCGACTAGAGGTCAACAAATATTACAAATATTCAATACAGCCCTTCTAATTACTTGGGTTGTGTTGCGATGGGTTGTGTTGGGGATGTGTATCGACTCGAAAAAAACACAAAAGATTAAGTTTTTGGTTCACTTCATCCCAATATTATTATCTGATCTTCACCAAAAATTATAGGCATTGTCCTTGACCATGCCTGGATCCTTATGGAAAATTTCAAAGCGATTAGCGCTATATTTCCGCCCTCTTGTGTGGTAATGGGTTGCTAAGTAATATATGAATACGTAAGCACCTGTGAATATTTAAGTGTAACTCCCACATCCGAGTACACACGATAATAAAATTAATATCAATTTAAAGGTCAACCACTCCTCTTGGATACTATCAACATTTCGGGTCTATGTCCTTAAGAGGTAAATATATACACTACAGAATACAAATTTTGTATATTTTCACACAAAAGTAAGGTTGGATTTGACCCGCTAAATATTGACCGATCTTTATCAAAAACAGGCATGTTTATTCTTTATCCCGATCACCTTTTCCATGCAAAAATTCGCGATGTTTGGGCCATAATTGCGGTCTCTGAAGCGACCAGGAAAATTGACAAAAATTAAGTATTTGGTCCATTTCATCCCATCAGTGTTGCCAAAACTTTTTAATTAAAAAATGCTAGATTTTGTTTAAAAAAGTGCTAAAAAAATTAAAAAAGTGCCAAATAAAAGTGCTAAAAAGATGGAATTTCGCTTATAGCTAATAATGAAATCTGTATTTCTTAAAATTTGCTTGCAAAACCTGGAAATATTCACCTGATATCCTATTTATTCAGAATTAGAATAAAATTCTATGTCGATATAGCCATGTATGTATATATAGCTCGCAATATTGAAGACAGATCTTTGAAATTCTGAACAATGCTAATATTCTTAGGATGGTGGTGACAATAGGATATATGTGTCCTTTTTAGGGTAGCCCCAACCGAAATAGCTATAATTTGATAAAAAATGTGTCAGTCGGTGTTGCCGACAGATATGTACCCCCAGCCTATGGTTTGCGGAGGTCGTCGGAATTACACACAGATTTTATTATTAGCTTTATATAAGAAATATGCTTTTATCAAAGAGGTTTCGGATTTAATGTTGATAAAATTGTACAAAATACTGGGTTCAATCTTCGGAATTCGTATAGGGTTGGTATAGATATTATACCAATGCAATACTAATTCGCCTGATAATGTATTTGTTAATATTGAAAATTTTGACCATTCGTGGGGGAGGTACCAGAAGGAGTGGACCAATGGGTCCCATCTTAATACTTAATCTGGGCTTTGTAAAGATAATAGGTTGTACAACGTTTCGTTAAAGTAGGATGGTCCGTTTGCATGTTATTATGAAATTAAGGAGTACACCGATATTCACCATATTCGAACTTAAACTATGTTTGGAAGAAATATTAAATGCAAAGTTTGGATGAAATCGATTATTCCCTTCGAGAGTTATCGTGCGCACCAGACAGACGGACATGCGTAAATCGACTCCAAATTTTATGAAACGGATTTTGTTCAAAGAAACATGGGGTCTAAAACCAATATTTCGATAAGGCACATTTTCACCGTTTCTGAGGCTGAGGGTATAAAAATCTGTCTACCAAACATTATCAATATGGGTCCACGTTTTGGTATAGAGCGGTACCTACATTATTCGGTGGTTTGATTTTAGGCACATTATTCAACCGAAGTGGTTTCAATTTGATTTTTTTGATTCTCATTAGGCAGTAAGTCTCCATAGTCCCGATTTAGATTAGGCGAGTTTACTTGCGGGAATAGAAATAGAAAAAAATAGCTTGTACCGGCATTTTTCTGGCAATTCGTTTTGTGTATTTCGTATTTTTTACATTTTATAGTTATATAAATGTGAAAAAAGCTATTGGAACAAAAAAAAAAAAAAATATTTTTGAAACCGAATTGCCTTGTGTAGACGCATGAAGCAAGTTCAAAAGAGAACGATAAGAATTGCCGCAAGTAAACTCGTCTAATCTAAACCAGGAGATACCAAGAATTATCAATATTGGGCCGTTTCGGGGTAGCCTCCAGAGAGCGGTCGGGGACGTTTTTAATAGAATTGATTTCAATATCACATTGCGCGTAAGATTGGGAGGCTGGCTTTAAATACCAATCTATTTTCGGTATTTTGAGGGATTTAGCCGTATTCTCTGGGTTCTGTTAGGGTGGAAAATTTTTATGCGCACAAGTTCTATATTTGATCAAATACTCCATATAAATCAAATACTCCATTTCCGTCCTACTCGCATCATTCTAAAGTTTTAAAACCCTTTTCCCACCGAAGTGGCTGTAATTTAAAAAATTTATTTGGCGAAATTTTTCGAAGTATGTCCATTTTTTTAAATAACTCCCACATAAAGTGGGACGTGACCCATCTTTGGTACTATATGTGGCTATAATGTGACATTCCAGAAAGTTTATAATTTAGGTTCATGATTGTATTTTTCATTTTCCTAATGCCAGACAATGTCACAGTCATCATATGGGGTACCGAACCACGTTTAAGAAAATTTTAATAAACATTACGTGGGGTGGTGTTTAACATGGTGTTTATAACAAGTTCGGCCTGGTCGGGTTTTTTTACTTATACTGACACTTCTTTAACATTAAAAATAAAGCTCATAGCGTGAAACATAACAAAAATTCTATGTAGAATCGAAAAACGCAAAATTTTTGGTATAAAACCAAATATACGGTAAATTTTGAAAATATCCAGAAAAAAATAAAAAATGTTAAAAAATATGCTAGGTGCTAGATCAATTTTTTTGGTGCTAAACGAGTTTAAAAAGTGCTAAATCTAACACTAAAAGTGCTAAATTGGCAACACTGCATCCCATAAATATTAACCGATCTTTACAAAAAACAATAGGGGTCTTTATTGGCCACAACCCATCCTACATGCAAATTTTTTTTTTTTTATACCCTTCATCACACTGTTTGCATATGTTTGTAACAGGCAAAAGGAAACGAGATAGACACATGGTTCCTTTTGAGAATATGCATAGAATCACTTTCTGAGTCGGTTTATGCCTGTCCGTCCGTCCGTCTGTCTGTCTGTCCATGTTAAATTGTAAACAAAGTACAGGTGGTATTTATGATCCGAATTGGATGAAATTTGGCACAGGTCACTTGTTTGGCCCAAGGACGAACCCTATTGAAATTGGGAAAAATCGGTTCAGATTTAGATATAGCTCCCATATATATTTTCGTCCGATTTAATGTAAACGGTCCCTATATATCTTTAGATTTGCAGGAAATTTTGCACAGCGTAATTAATTAGGTCTAGAATGATGTGTGTAAAATTTCATAAAAATCGGTTCAGATTTAGATATAGCTCCCATATATATTTTTGTCCGATTTTTTGTAAAAGGTGCACTAAAGTCCCTATATACCATTCGATTTGCACGAAATTTGGCACAGCGTAATGAATTAGGTCTAGAATGATGTGTGTAAAATTTCATAAAAATCGGTTCAGATTTAGATATAGCTCCCATATATATTTTCGTCCGATTTTTTGTAAATGGTGCACCAAAGTCCCTATATATCATTTGATTTGCACGAAATTTGGCACAGCGTAATGAATTTGGTCTAGAATGATGTGTGTAAAATTTCATAAAAATCGGTTCACATTTAGATATAGCTCCCATATATATTTTCGTCCGATTTTTTGTAAATGGTGTACTAAAGTCCCTATATATCATTCGATTTGCACGAAATTTGGCACAGTGTAATGAATAATGTCTAGAATGATGTGTGTAAAATTGCATTAAAATCGGTTCAGATTTAGATATAGCTCCCATATATATTTTCGTCCGATTTTTTGTAAATGGTGTACTAAGGTCCCTATATATCATTCGATTTGCACGCAATTTGGCACAGGGTAATGAATTAGGTCTAGAATGATGTGTGTAAAATTTCATAAAAATCGGTTCAGATTTAGATATATATTTCCGTCAGATTATATGTAAATGGTGCACCAAAGTCCCTATATATCCTTCGATTTTCACGAAATTTGGCATAGCGTACTGAATTAAGTCTAGAAATATGTGTTTTTAATTTCGAAAAAATCGGTTCAGATTTATATATAGATGACATATATATTTTTGTCCGATTTTAAGTAAATGGTGCACCAAAGTCTCTATATGTTTTTATATATAATAAAGAACTTAAAATGTGGCCGAATGCACAAAACATACTAAAATAAGTGTAACCTAACATGTGACAAGTTTCGATGAAATCGGTTTACAATTAGATATTTTTCTCTAAATTAATTTACATAATTTTGTCCAATTGTAAGAAGCAACTCTATATCTGACCAAAATTTATAGGTTGCAGAAAGACCTGTTTAATTTCATATTAATGGTCCTTCAAAATTCGACGTCTGTTAGGCTCCCATCTGTTGAATATACCCAAAGTGGTGAAGGGTATCATATAGTCGGCCCCGTCCGACTTTACTACTTTCCTTACTGTTTTTTTTTTTTTTTTGAAGATTGGTCCATAACTGTGGCCTGTATCGTGTTTACAAATTATAATGCACAGACGGACGGACACACATGTCTAGATCGATTCAGCTAGTCAATTCAGCTATGTCGATCGGTATACTTAAAGTTTGGTGTAGGACCAATATTTCGCGGCGTTAAATATTGCGATATGGGAGCTATATCTAAATTTGAACGGATGTTAACAAAACTTCGCAGACATCAGTCTGGAACTAACTCAGTACAATGTGCTAAATTTTGTCTCAATCGGACAAAAATTGGGAGTTTGGTGTATCATTCACATAAAATCGGACGAAACTATATATGGGAGTTACATTTGAATCTGAACCGATTTTAACAAAACTTCACATACATCAGTCTGGACCTAATCCAGTACTCTGTGCAAAATTTTTCCCCATCGGACAAATATTGAGAGTTTGGTGCATCATTCACATATAATCGGACGAAATTATATATGGGAGCTATATCTAATCTGAACCGAGTAGACAGTAGAGGTGAATCGTACTGGCGATTTCAGACCTTAAGGCGCCACAGCTTCCATCGATGAGGAGCAGTTTTCGAATATCACAACATTAAACCGTTCTCAAATCACTGAGTTCTTATAAAGCAATATGACTGTTTGTGAAACTTTATTTCTATTTTATTTTTTTTTACACTTCATGTTTACCTTTTTGGAGTATTTATAGGGTTATTAAACTTTTTATGTGTGTTGTTATTGTTGTTGTAGTTTTATTTTGGTTTTCTTACAAGCCTTGAGATCATGCTGTTCCATATATATGTAGGAATGCATCTGAATGGTATTGTTGTTGTTGTTGGTTTGTATTATTGGCATTGTGTAAAATCGGTGGCATAGCAAACTGTGGCAGCTGGTAATCCCAACACTAAGGAAGTGTAATGCAACAAATTTTCGCATCATGCCACTCTACAATAATGGCAAAATGTTTGACAGTGTTGCCATTGAAGTGAAATGTGTTTAGCATAAATTTTGGTCCACAAAAAGTCGAATCAGTTACCCTTTTAGTCTTGTAGGACTTTTTGTAGCATTGTAAGAAATATTTTGTTGCAAGACCCTCAAATATGGCAACACTGACCAAGACATTAGAACACTATCAAAGATAGAATGAAATCGACGAGCAACAACTTTTTTCCAGACAAAATTATTTCCATTGACATTGGAGCAGCAGCTGAATACGAGTTGCAGGAAAAACAAGCAAAATATATTTGACAGTTAAGAGAAAAGAATCATAAATTTTCACAACTTAAAGAAAAAAGCAAACACACACAACAAAGAATGTGAAAAAAGAGTTAACTGAATCAACTGTGCAACAACTAACGCTTTTTAGTTCAGCCATGCCGGGAGACATGAATAAAATAAAGAAAAAAAGAAAACCCAAATGACAACTCAAACAAAATTATAGCACTCGTATATAATTCTCTTAACTCGATGACAATGGGTAGCCCTCCTCAGCTGCTACTTCTGTTGCTGTTGTGGTTTGTTTTTTGTTTATGATATAAATGGCAGTAACTTGTGCGCGCTTAGAAGAAATGTGATATTGAGCAATTTATGTTAGGTAATTGTTTGGCTGCAAGAAGTTAAAAGCCTGGAGACATGAATGCAAGCAGAAAAAAATCACATATTCCCATTATTTTTGGAGTTAGATACAAAAGTATGAAAGATTTATGGAAACTTCAAAGGTCATGGCTTCTATTCATATAGATATTTTATAATAGGTTGAAATATTATGAAATTTTAAGATCTTATAACCTACAAAGCTCTTAAAAGTTCATACCACCTCCTTTATAAATAACAAAGATACGTCATTTAATAGTATGTATGTAGGGAAGACTGGGGCAGCTTCGGCAATGGCGTTTTCGATATGAAACTCTCATTGTACATCACTAGCTTTGATCCATAGGTATCGAATATCAAAATAAATAACTGCCACAAAGTTTGAAATCTCTAGCTAATAGCTTATTTAGATGCACGGTGTGTGTGGCCTTGAGACGTCATCGTCCGCCACTAGAAAATATATCCTTAAAACTCGAACATTGAGTCGCATATTAGAACAAAATATTATCTTTGGAGGATCTGAACTCCATCCAGACTGATAGCTATGATATTTACCAGGCTATGCTTTTAGGTGCTGAATGGGCCCCATCAAATGCCGAAGCTACCCGGATAAGAGCACTTTTGTCGATTTTGTATTTTTCACAAAACTGATAAATTTTTACTAATACTAATTTATCATAGGTTTTTGGTATTAGTTTTTATAACTAAGTATCGGAGGACAATAACCACCCATAAAGTTCTTATATCTGTTGAAAAAGTACTAAGATATAGAGCTCTAAACAAAAAGTGCCGATGCTGCCCGTTTTAATTTCAAGTGAAAACTCAAAACTCTTGAAAGTAAAAGAGATTTTTGAGTCAGGATGAAGCGACGGCTAATACTTTTCAAACTTTAAACACGTTTTCTCAATATAGAGATTTTGCGAATGACTGTTCCAAATTTTAACACGTTATATGTATATATCGGATGGATAGTTCTCAAACACTTCTTAAAGTTTTTTTTTTTTAAATCGAGATTACATAAGTAATCTAAGTTCGGCTGGGCCGAACTTTGGATACCCTCCACCATAGTTATACTGACAGATACATGCAATGAAAATATAGGGAACATACCAAAAAGTGGACATATACCGATAATTCTACAAACTGATTTATGTAAACCAATATGTACACCAAATACAAACTTCAGCAATTTTTAATGGGGATTTTTCCTAAAATCTGTAAGATCCAAAAAGTGGACTGATACTGATAACGCATGGTAGAGTATAAAATCCTCAAACTACTGTAATTTAGATTACAAAGTTATATGAGGGTATGCCTAAAGGGGGACCAATATTGATTACATAGTGTAGGAAATAGTGAATATTTGGGGATATCATTATGTGAGGGATATGCCTAAATAATGACCGGTATATGCCAATTTTGTGGAGATGCCTAAATGTCTGCCGATATATTTCATTATAGTCATGTTTGAGTTTTTTTTTATCACAATATCTTTAGAAGGCGAAATGCTTACAACAGATGTAGGGTAAAATTTGACTATTTCCCGTAACGACGACAAATCATATAACTATTTTAATGTAAACAAGTGAAAAAGCGTTAAGTTCGGCCGGGCCGAACTTTGGATACCCTCCACCATAGATATACTGACAGGTACTAGAAATGAAAATATAGGCAAAATACCAAAAAATGGACCTATATCCACATTTCCACAAACCGGTTATGTAAACCACACTATAAACTATAAAACGAATTTCAGAAAATTTTAATGGATAACTATACCCTCAGCTATGCTTTTAGGTGCTGAATGGGCCCCATCAAATGCCGAAACTACCCGGATAAGAGCACTTTTGTCGATTTTGTATTTCTCACAAAACTGATAAATTTTTACTAATACTAATTTATCATAGGTTTTTGGTATTAGTTTTTATAATTAAGTATCGGAGGACAATAACCACCCATAAAGTTCTTATATCTGTTGAAAAAGTACTAAGATATAGAGCTCTAAACAAAAAGTGCCGATGCTGCCCGTTTTAATTTCAAGTGAAAACTCAAAACTCTTGAAAGTAAAAGAGATTTTTGAGTCAGGATGAAGCGACGGCTAATACTTTTCAAACTTTAAACACGTTTTCTCAATATAGAGATTTTGCGAATGACTGTTCCAAATTTTAACACGTTATATGTATATATCGGATGGATAGTCCTCAAACACTTCTTAAAGTTTTTTTTTGTAAATCGAGATTACATAAGTTATCTAAGTTCGGCTGGGCCGAACTTTGGATACCCTCCACCAAGAACCCGAAAATACCGAAAATTGGGGGTACCCTTATATGGGAGCTATGCCTAAACGTGGACCGATATACCCCATCTTTGAACTTGACCTGCCTGCAGACAAAAGATTTTGGCGATCTATCTCAACTCGTTTAGACGCTAGAGTGATTACAACAGACGGACGGACAGACGGACATGCTTAGATCGTCTTAGAATTTTACGCTGATCAAGAATATATATAGGGTCGGAAATGATTATTTCGATGAGTTACAAACGGAAAAACAAAATTAATATACCCTCCATACTATGGTGGAGGGTATAAAAAGGGGGTTATATGGGGACTACCCCTAAAAAGGGGTGAATATTAATAAATTTTGGTGGGGAGATTTGTTACCATATACCACTACAAAATACCAAATTTCAGTGAATTCGGTTGAAAAACGGGCTCAAGAACGCCAAAATACCGAAAATTGGGGGTACCCTTATATGAGGGCTACCCGAAAAATGTACCTATATTTATAATTTTTTGTGGAGCGATTTGATACCCAATAGGAACTCAATGTACCAATTTTCAGCGAATTCGGTGGAAAAACGGGCTCAAGAACCCCAAAATATCGAAAATTGGGGGTACCCTTATATGGGGACTATCCGAAAAAATTTACCTATATTTTTAATTTTTTGTGGAGAGATTTGCTTCACAATAAGAACTCAAATTACTAAATTACAGCCAATTCGGTGAAAAAATCCGGCCAAAACCCCCCAAAAACTGGAAATTGGGAGGTACCCTTATATGGGGGCTACCAGAAAAAGTGGACTTATATTTATAATTTTTAGTGGGGAAAATTGGTACCCAATAAGAACCCAATGTACCAAATTTCAGCGAATTCGGTTGAAAACCGCGCTCAAGAACCCTAAAATACCGAAATTTGGGCGGTACCCTAATATGGGGGCTACACGAATAAATTGACCTATATTTATAATTTTTAGTATAGAGATTTGCTACCCAATAAGAACTCAAAGTACCGAATTTCAGCGAATTCGGTCGAAAAATGCGATCAAACCCCCCAAAATACCGCAAAATTAAGGGTACCCTTATAAGGGGCTATCCGAAAATTTGGACCCATATTTATAATTTTTAGTGGAGAGATTTGCTACCCAATAAGAACTCAATGTACCAAATTTCAGAGAATTCAGTTGAAAAACGCGCTCAATAACCTCAAAATACCGAAAATTGGGGGTACCCTTATATGGGAGCTATGCCTAAACGTGGACCGATAAAGCCCATCTTCGAACTTGACCTGCCTGCAGACAAAAGACGACTCTATGCAAAATTTTGGCGATCTATCTCAAATCGTTTAGACGCTAGAGTGATTACAACAGACAGACAGACATGGCTATATCGTCATAGAATTTTACGCTGATCAAGAATATATATACATTATAGGGTCGGAAATGACTATTTCGATGAGTTACAAACGGAAAAACAAAATTAATATACCCTGCATACTATGGTGGAGGGTATAAAAACGCATCGTTTCCGCTACAGTAGGTTCTATGGTCCAGTGTCTTCCACTCCGTAGGGTGTAAGACATATTCAATCAGAGACAGATATTTAGCTGTATTTTTTAAACACCATTAAACTTAAAATTACGATTTTTGATTTAGGTCGGTCTTACAGCAAATGAGCAATATATTATCTCCAAAAAGCAATATATTATCTCCAAAAGTTGTACACATAAATCAGGAGAAACTGCCTATTCTTCTATACTAAGGAGGACATAAACATATAAACATATGCATAATTTTGGAAACATGCATTGGAATAGGCTACAAAGGTTGGATAATAGTATATTAGATTGGGGAAAAAGAAATCCATTATTTGTATATTTCCATTATTGTACTTTATTTAACATGTTTCGGAATGTCTGATTTGGGCCAAATATGCACCGTTTTGTTGTATGATTTTTTGCCATTTTGAAGGTAACTTCATAATGCTTCTCTCATTAAAATCCTGCTCTCTTCTTGCAAAAAACTCTAGTAGTCGATTTTCACAATCCTTCCTAGATACCAATTTTTATCATTACAGAAATTTCGCAATGCAAGAAAAATATGATGCATTAAAACCTCCCAACCAAACACCCGAAGTTTTTGGCGAGTCACTGTAGATGAGTGTGGCCTAGCGTTGTCCTTGTGGAGTACTATCCTTTTGGCCAATTCTGCCCATTTCTGACTTTACAGTTTGGCCATATGGAAGCAATTCCAGTTACCATCCGTTTAAGAAATGGGTCTCTCTCATTCCGTTTGACCAAGGCTTCGCAGATGGTAATTCGATCCATCCGATTTCTGTTGAATGGTGTGGCACCCAAACATCGAGCTTCTTTTGGAATCCAGCTCTGTGTAAATGACTTAAAACAGTTTTATGGTCGATTTTTAGCTCCTGGTCTATGCCGGTCAATTTCTATCATTTCTCCGATTTTATCGACATTGTCATAATGAATTTCGTTCTCCCCAACCTAAATATATTTGTCCGATTTTAGGCAAATGGTGCGCAAAAGTCCCAAAGTTAGGCCGATTGCCTCAACAATTTGCACAACGTACTGAAATTAGTGTTTCGCGTTTTGTTGAAATATCAGCTTTAGATATACGCCTATGTTCTGCATTTCGAGTTTGCTCGAATGTGATGTGTTCCTTTCCAAATAACCAGAAAAATATTGCTAATATAATTCGAGCACATATAGTCTTGTGGATCGAATAAGAAATGAGGTTGCACGTCTCACAAAGTAGCTGCTAACTGCAGCCTTTGGGGAATGGAACCCTTCCAAGAACTAACTTCTATTAAAATATCCATAAATGCTTCTTTATTTATTCTGAAAAGAGAACAAAGCTATAAAAATGAATGGAAGTCCAGCGGCTTTGAGATAATCATCACAAATACTTACACAGATTCGAGCATATCCGTTGGGTCCGATACGTCCCTAATCGTTTAACACGTTCCAGTATCATTGATCTTCTTCTAGTAGAAATCATGACAGTTAATTATAGCCTACACAACTATGTTGTCAGGGTATTATAGCTTTGTGTAGCCCCAAGTGTTTGTAACGCCGCGAAATATTGGCCCTAGACCCACCTTTAAGTATACCGATCGTAATATCTCGACTAGCTGAGTCGATCTAGACATGTGTATCCGTATTTCCGTCCGTCTGTCGATTATAATTTGTAAACACGATACAGGCCACAGTTATGGACCAATTCTCACGAAATTTTGCATGTATGTTGGGTTGTGGCCAAAGAATACCCCTATTGTTTTTGGTAAAGATTGGTTAATATTTAGGGGATAAAATGGACTAAAAACTTTATTTTTGTCCCATTTTCTGGTCTCTCCAGTGGCCACAGTTATGGTCCGAACATCGTGAAATTTTACATAGGGAAGGGGATCGGGCCATAGAATAAGCATGCCTGTTTCGATTTAGCAGGTCAAATGGACCCTGACTTTTGTGTGAAAAATTACAAAATGTTTATTCTGGGGCGTAAATACTTGCTATTGAAGGACATATACCCGAGAAGCTGATAGTATATCTAAGAGGAGTTTTATTGTCGTATGTACTCGGATGTGGGAGTTACACTTAAATATTTACAGGTGCTTACGTATTCATATATTATATAGTCCCCCTTTACCACACTAAAGGGCGGCAATGTATTTTGAAATTTTCCATGAGGATCCAGGTATGGCCAAGGACATCGCCTATAATTTTCGGTGATGATCAGATATACTATATTGGGATGAGGAGGAGTGTACCGAAAATTTCATTTTTTTTGTTTTTCCAAGTCAATCTATAGGCCACAATTGAAAGTCGAACATCACAACACAACCCACGATGAAGACAATCTGGTCAAGTAATTAGAAAAGCTGTACTGAATTTTAGTAATATTTGCAGATCTCTAGTCGGACAAGAGGATGCAAATATCGTGAAATATTGCCCAAGCTCAGAATATAGAACAACAGAAAGTAAGATTTTCGTGGAAGTTGTGTAGGGTATCATATGGTCGGCCCCGTCCGACTATACTGCTCTGCTCACTGGTTTTTCTTAATTTTATTGTTAAACAAATATAAAATTCATCAATAAAACATATGTTTTTGATTATAGTTATTGAACACAGTTTGTAACATATTAAACAAAGCTATTCTTCCGAGCCACACTTTCGTATGGGAATTCAAAAACTATCGGAACATGTCACATGGGCGATTTGTTGAAATTGGTGCAGATATAGCTTCCATATATATTTCGAACGGGTGTCTGATTGAGATAAATTTTTGGACAGTGTGGCATACCGAATGGCGTGTATCAAGTGAGCTATAATTCGATTTACATAAATTTGTCCCATTATACGCAAACGACTCAAAATCAGCCCGAATGAAATGAAATTTACTCAAAATACTAAAAATTTACTATCTATCGGAAGTGCAAGCTAATCATTGGGTGTATGATGCATCATTTACATGGCATCAGGGAAAACATGGTGTTCGGCGATGTGCCAGTGAGGAGTTTTCATGTCCGCCATCAAAAATAAGGACTTTTCTTCAATTACAAAAAACAACAACAAAACAATAATAAAATTTTTTTGTAATTATTTTTATACCCTTCACCACACTGTGGTATAGGGTATTATGTCTTTGTGCACATGTTTGTAACAGGAAAAGGAAACGAGATAGACACATGGTTCCTTTTGAGAATATGCATAGAATCACTTTCTAAGTCGATTTATGCATGTCCGTCCGTCCGTCCGTCTGTCTGCCTGTCTGTCCATGTTAAATTGTAAACAATGTACAGGTCGCATTTATGATCCGAATTGGATGAAATTTGGCATAGGTCACTTATTCGGCCCAAGGACGAACCCTATTGAAATTGGGAAAAATCGGTTCAGATTTAGATATAGCTCCCATATACATATTTAACCGATTTAATGTAAACGGTCCCTATATATCTTTCGATTTGCACGAAATTTGGTACAGCCTAATCATTTAGGTCTAGAATGACGTCTGCCAAGTTTTGTGAAAATCGGTCCAGATTTAGATATAGCTCCCATATATAGTTTCGTCCGATTTCATGTAAATGGTGCCCCAAAGTTCCTATATATCTTTTGATTGGCATGGAATTTGGTATAACGTGCTGAATTAAGCCTAGAGTGATGTATGCCAAGTTTGGAGAAAATCGGTCCAGATTTCGATATAGCTCCCATATATAGTTTCGTCCGATTTCATGTAAATGGTGCCCCAAAGTCCCTATTTATCTTTCGATTTGCACGAAATTTGGTACAGCCTAATCATTTAGATCTAGAATGATGTCTGCCAAGTTTCGTGAAAATCGGTCCATATTTAGATATAGCTCCCATATATAGTTTCGTCCGATTTCATGTAAATGGTGCCCAAAGTGCCTATATATCTTTTGATTTCCACGAAATTTGGCATAACGTGCTGAATTAAGCCTAGAGTGATGTCTGCCAAGTTTGGAGAAAATCGGTCCAGATTTAGACATAGCTCCAATATATAGTTTCGTCCGATTTGATGTAAATGGTCCACCAAAGTCGCTAAATATCTTTCGATTTGCACGAATTTTGGCATATCGTACTGAATTGAGTCTCGAATGATGTCTGCCAAGTTTCGTGAAAATAGGTCAAGATTTAGATATAGCTCCCATATATAGTTTCGTCCGATTTCATGTAAATTGTGCACTAAAGTCCCTAAATATCCTTCGATTTGCACGAAATTTGGCATATCGTACTTAATTGAGCCTAGAATGATGTCTGCCAAGTTTCGTGAAAATCGGTCCAGATTTAGATATAGCTCCCTTTTATTATAGATTGATTTTAAGTAATTGACGTACTAAGGAACCAATAGGAACAAAACGTTCTGAAATTAGTATAACCTAACCTGTGACAAGTTTGTTTGAAATCGCTCAATATTTGGATAGAGCTTCCATATATATTTTCGCCCGATTTCAAGTAAATTGAGCATCAAACTCTTCATGTTAGTCAGATTGACATCAACTTTTGCACAACTTACAAAATTGAGCATAGAATTACATAGTTGCGTTTTCTAGATATGCAGACATAGCCCAACGGATGACCTATTTATATTTGTTTGAAGTCGATTGACATACTTTGTGGATAGATCTAGGTAGATTGACATTTAGATAAATATCGAATTTTTTTCATCCAATTTTATGTTATAGTCCTGTTTAATATACCCATAGTGGTGAAGGGTATCATATAGTCGGCCCCGTCCGACTTTACTACTTTCCTTACTGGTTTTTCTCTCTTTTAAATCTTCAAATATATTAAAAAGCATTGGTATTGATTTACCAGTCCATTGAAAATCTTGAAAAATGAAAATCGAGAAGGGGGGGGGGGGGTGTTCCCTTAAGCGAAACTAACACTCCCTTTTACAAAATGTTACTAATTATTGTGACACATATTTTCAAGTGGACACAGATGTTTCCATGAACAGCCTGACATTATCAATGACATTCGATTATTGGCACAAGCATCAAACTCTTCATGTTAGTTGAGCATCAAACTCTTCATGTTAGTCAGATTGACATCAACTTTTGCACAACTTACAAAATTGAGCATAGAATTACATAGTTGCGTTTTCTAGATATGCAGACATAGCCCAACGGATGACCTATTTATATTTGTTTGAAGTCGATTGACATACTTTGTGGATAGATCTAGGTAGATTGACATTTAGATAAATATCGAATTTTTTTCATCCAATTTTATGTTATAGTCCTGTTTAATATACCCATAGTGGTGCAGGGTATCATATAGTCGGCCCCGTCCGACTTTACTACTTTCCTTACTGGTTTTTTCTCTTCTTTAAATCTTCAAATATATTAAAAAGCATTGGTATTGATTTACCAGTCCATTGAAAATCTTGAAAAATGAAAATCGAGAAGGGGGGGGGGGGTGTTCCCTTAAGCGAAACTAACACTCCCTTTTACAAAATGTTACTAATTATTGTGACACATATTTTCAAGTGGACACAGATGTTTCCATGAACAGCCTGACATTATCAATGACATTCGATTATTGGCACAAGCCATCAGCATTTGGCACCGATGATTACATCTATCGAAATACTTAAGTGTGACAGTGTAAAAAACTTTACATCATTATAATGTTTGCTTGTTAGTTTGCCTCTCGTTTATACTTTGTATATAAGTACGTTTACATGTTTGTGAGTGGGCTAGTGTTTTTTTTTTTTGTTTTTTATAAGCCAATTCATAAATAAGTTACTAAAAATAAATTGCAAATTCATTAATTACATATGCTCTAACATCACTTATTGCGATGTATGATGGAGCGTGACATCATCCCAATCAACGTCACCTATCTGTCCGAAAAAACACACACCTGATGCAATCTGCCCTGTCGTTTCCAATGTGGCTGTTATCTTGTCTTTCAACCGGCGCTTTATGGCTGTTACTTTTGTTGCTACTAAATTTGTGTTGTGTACTCAATTTACTGACATAGGGCCATTGTTAGACGACCTTGTGTTCGGTGGAGAGGTGGCAAAAGGGAGGTGACTAACAATTTTGATGGCATCTCGTGGATGTACAGTGGTTATGTATGTTACATTTATAATTACTATATATTGTAGTTTTTATTTGAATGTTAATTAATAAAAGACGGGATATATACATTTACCTATGAGATAATATTTATTTCTATTTATTTTAAAATGGGTATTACAGTCCTTTTATGGCAAATGTAATTTCAATGTAGAGGTGCACAGTCTTGTGTCGACAAAATATCCGATTTTAAACGATATAAACCTCGTATACCAAATATACAAAGTATGACTGTAAGTGCTATACCAATTAAATCACTGTGTCAAATAATAATTTAAATGATGGCAGGGATATTATTTTATTAATATAGACATCCAGAGTTGCCGTTTTGAATTTTCCATTCATCAGTATAGAATATTACAAATTCAGCAATGCTTTTATTAGGAATGGAGCTATACATATATATTGCTGGCCTAATACGGAAAAGGTGAATATTCATCATCAGTAAGTAAAGAAACGCGTTACGTTTGGACTGGCCTGAACTGTAATCTTGTAAAAAATCCCTATAATACCGTTTAAGGTGGACCCTCCAACAAAAATTATTTAATAATTATATTTTTGATAGGGATCTTATTTACTTATTTAATTAGTTTTGCTTGGAAGATTTGCTACTCTAGGAGAATCCAAATTAATAAATGGGTAATTTGGGTGACAAACTTCTCAGATTAGGAAAATGATGGGGTACCTTGCATTGAATCACTTTCTGAGTCGAACGTCAATTTCAATAGGGTTGCGTATTTGGACCAATAAAAAGGGCTGTGACAAGTTTCATTATAAGTGGATAATGAGTTTAAAAATATGAGTGGATTTTGCGAAAATTGGTTCAGATTCAGATATAGCTTCCATATGTACGTTCGTCCAATTTACGTTCACAAAAGACCCAAAAATTGTCCGAGTCATTCAATGTGGACACTGTGAAGGGTTTGGACTTGAACTTAAATGTATTGTGTAGCGAGCAGTTATTTGGCAGTCACCACAGAGGCATGGTGGAGCTATATCATCGGCAGCTTAAAGCTGCGATTATGGCAAGTAGCCAACAGAGGAATTGGTGTCACATTCTTCTCATGATGTTGTTAGGTTTGAGGTGTACAATAAAACAAGATTTAGGGTCCAATCCGTCCCAGAAGGTGTATGGGATTTCGATATAGCTCCCATATATATTTTCGTCCGATTTAAGTTAAAGAGTGCACCAAAGTACCTGTATATTTTTCGGTTTGCACAAAATTTGGCATAGCGTACTTAATTGAGTCTTGAAAAATGTGTGCTAAGTTCCGCAAAAATCGGTTCAGATTTGGATATAGCTCCCATATATATTTTCGTCCGATTTTAGGTAAATAGTGCAGCAAAGTCACTATATATCATTCGATCTGCCCGAAATTTGGCATAGTGTACAGAATTAAGTCTATAATGATGTATGTCAAGTTGAAAAATCAGTTCAGACTTAGATAAAGCTACCATATATATTTTTGTCCAATTTCTAAGTCGATTTATGCATGTTCGTCCGTCCGTCTGTCTGTCCATGTTAAATTGTAAACAAGGTATATGTCGCATTTATGAATGGTATTATATAGTATGTTCCTTCGAGGGAACATTTACATGCAATTGTAAGAAAGTCACCCTTTCTTCGGTATGTTGTAGGTTTCAGCCTAAAATATTGTCAGTATAGATATGAAACATGGTCAATACGGGGTTTGGTTTAATAAAATGAATGGAAGAAATATCGAAGGAGTTCCTGAAAAAGTATATTCAATTTTCAATTACTATCATTAAATACATGTCCACATGCCAAGGCACCCACATTTTTGTGGACTCTTCCATCATAGTTATTTAATTTATTTGAAGCTGTGTACTCAATGTGTATGTCTAGTTTGTTCTACAATGATCGTCAGAACTGACACTCATCGAAGTTATTTCGTTTAATTGGAGAATTTTTTGTATCGTTTAAATCATGCAATGGCAACACTATAGCACACGTAAATAAAATCTTTAATTACAAAAAGTCTGAATGGCTATTCATACATATTATATAAAAAGTGTTTATATTAGACATGCCATTTATTATTATTACTTTTTTCATTTTGTTTAAAATAAAATATATTTTTATGTGGAGACAACTCCACGTGCATCATTCATTAGCGATCTTTAATTATGAATGAGGAGGATGCTGCTGTGGAAAATCTTTATGAAATTTATTTATTAACATGCAATTAATTACATTAATTATGTTAAATTATATGTTCATCATAAATATACGTTAGATATTGTCGTCATTCAGTCATTTGAATTGTTGCGATAATAGTTTTGTAGGCGTGTATCAATTATTTTAAAAGAATTAATAACAACTGCGTGTCAAATGCTACTGTAACCTGTGGACAGATGTTGGTCAAGGGTAGAGCGAGTAATATTATTATATGCATTTTCGTAAAATCCCAAACCCCCAAAACGTGGACCGATATCGATAACGCAAGGCAGAGGACAAAGTGAATGAGTGAAGTGAATGCATCGTGTAGAAATTAGCAAGTATCATTGTTTGAGGAACTATGCCTAATTTAAAACTAATTAATTAGTTCTGTATCACCTTCCTTCCATCACGCTAAATATTAAAAATTCCGAAAAAGGAAGGTATGTATCATTATATGGGCGCTACTCCTAAATGCGGGCCGATATATTTCACTCTTCAACCTGACGTTTATTTCTAGTTTATTTCTCTCGATATCCTCCGAGGGTACAATGATAAAAGACAAAAGATAAAATAATTCTTCTTAGAATTCCATACGTTATAGGGTATAAACTAAAAATTTCGTGAAGAGGATTTACTCCATAAACTCTACACTACACGGGGATCAATATTGATTTGGTGCACCATTTATATTAAATCTGACGAAACTATATATGGAAGCTATATCCCAAAAGAACCATAAGAAATGGGTTGAGACGTCGGGTTAGTTGCCCACACTCGGAAAACCCCTCCTACTATGAAAAGGCAAAGAAAAAGAAAACCAAACCCCCCTAATGTTGACGACCCCCGCAAACGTATAAAGGACCACGATCTGCGAATCTGCACTTGGAATGTGCGCACCTTGTACAGAAAAGGTGCAGTTTTCGCTTTGGCGGATGTACTTAAGAAGTACAAAGCTGATATTATTGCCTTACAGGAAATGCGATGGAAAGGGACAGGCGTAAGTAAATCAGACGATTACGCACTGTATTATAGCTGCCATGAAACGAAACATGAATTTGGCTGCGGATTTATGGTTAACAGGAGAATAAAAGACCTCGTCTCCAGATTCACTGCAGTAGATGAGCGAATTGCTATAATCCGCATAAAAGCGAAGTTCTTCTTTATTTGCGCCCATGCTCCGACCGAAGACAAAGATGAGCAGACCATAGACATATTTTATGAGCGCCTAGAAACAGCATATGATCGCTGCTCTGGCCATGACATTAAAATTCTACTAGGAGATTTTAATGCAAAAATCGGAAGGGAGAAAAGAAGAGAGGAGAAACGTGTTTTCAGAAAAAAGAACAAGAAAACCGTGAGCGTGAGCAAATCGAGATTAACAGAAGTCAGAATGAACGAGTAAAACACCAAACCGAAGGTTTTGGTGCAGGCACATCTTCCTGTAGGGATGAAGAAGGAAACCTGGTGACAGATACAGACAGCGTGTTGAGGATATGGAAGGAGCATTTTGAAAAGCTTCTGGTATCAAATAGTGGCGGTGAAGAAGATACCCCAGATACCACCTAGCCAAGATGATGTCATAAAAGCAATTAATCGACTCAAGAACAATACCTATACTATAAAGCCGCATTCGACAGCCCTATCCGTTCAGAGGTGTTTAAAGCCATGTCTGCGTTTGACATTCCTGCAAAATTAATATGGCTATGCAGGATAACTTTAAGTGGCACATAGTCAACAGTTAAAGTCGGAAAGGACCTATCGGAGCCCTTCAATAACGAACGAGGATTCAGACAAGGTGACAGATTGTCGTGTGATCTTTTTAACATCCTGCTGGAAAAGGTCATACGAGACGCAAAGGTGAACAGAAATGTCACTCTGTACACCAAACAACAAATGTTACTCGCCTACGCCGTTGACGTCGAACATTGCGAGGGATACCAGTCACCATTGAACAAATTGAGAAGGAGTCTGCCGAAGTACGTCTGATGGTATCAACGCGCAAGACGTCCAGTAGACTCGGACCAACTGTGGAACTTGAGCTTCGAGGTATTTAAAGATTATATATACCTTGGTACCGCCATAAATAAAGCGAAATTCGAAGAAGGATTGTGATGGCCAACAGATGCTATTATGGTCTACGTAAGCAGTTTAGAAACAAGGCCACCTCCCGCCAGACCAAACTCACACTTTACAAGACGCTGATACTACTCGTGCTGTTATATGGATCTGAAGCATGGGTATCTGCTCAAGTATGAGACAGCTCTTGGGGTGTTTGAAAGAAAAATTCTCCGAAAGATCTACGGGCCGATCTGCGTCGAATGAAACACGAGCCTTACAATTTATACGCGAATATATACATAGTCATTCGTATTGAGCTGCAGCGACTACGATGGCTAGGCCATGTTGTGCGAATGAATGAGAATGCCCCAGCTAAAAAACCATATAAAAGCGAGCCTATTGATGGTTGCCGTAGAAGGGGAAGGCCACGAATCAGATGGAAAGACCAAGTAGAAAACAACATCTTGGAACGAGACCTTTTAAATTGGAGGAGATGCGCACAAGACCGACGCGCATGGAAATCTTTTTTAAGCTCGGCTTATGGAACAACCGTTCTGTAACAAACCAGCTAAGTAAGTAATATCTAAATCTGAACTTCACAGACATTATACTGGACTTAATACAATATGCTGTGCAAACTTTTGTATGAATCGGAGAAATATTTAGAGTTTTGTGCACTATTTACATTAAATCGGACGAAACTATATATGAGAGCTATATCTAAATCTGAACTGAAACCCCATAAGACGCGTAAATTCTCTTTTATCCAGCAATGCAACAAAAATTGTATCCGATCCCAAACGATTTCCAAAAAAGACCGTCATTGTGCATCACAAATAAATATCCTCAGGGAAACAAAAAATAAAATTAATTTTCTATTCTCTTTACTAAATCTTTTATATTTAGCAACATTGTATAAATGTGTACAAAAAAAGGAATACCCCCACTACCCAATATTATCTAACAAACAAAAAATTATAATCGATTTGGTTATGATTGATTACTGAAAGGACTATGATTTGCTTTATTCACAACAAACGACCGCTTCATAAAGTAAATAATATATTGCTGCTGTTGTTGTTGTTATTGCCATAATATCTCCTTCCTTTTACCTTTAGCTTTCCAACAAGCATTTATTTTCTATTTATCAATTTTAATGAAATGAAACGTTTTTCCGGTTTTTGATGCAAAACAAAAAAGAAGAAAACCAAAGTCATGCTCAAGATCACCATTATTAACGATGGTCCATGTAACAGAACTGACTGTACGTCTTACTGGCCCCCGACTACAAAACAGTAACGTAATTGAAAATCCATAAAGTGCCAATAATCTTTTAGATAGGAAAAGGTTTGACTTCGGGTTTCTTCTTTCTTTGCCAAAGCTACTATCATTGAAATCGAATGCATTTCACGGTCTCATTTACTAGCGGATTCGCCTCCATACTCTGTGTAGTGCTGCAGTTTGGTATGATTTTAGAATCACTGTTATTACCATTCGGTATCATTTTGCAGTAGACATAACATTTTATTAGAATTTGTTAGAAACATTTTTTGTGTGTGTAGTATTTGTTGTGTTACTCGTTGTTGGTTGGTTGGAGGATGCTTAACCTGCTGCAGATGGTTTGATGTCGTTAGTTGGAGGATTTTGAATATTTCTTATCATGGAGTGGGTTGTATACCATGTTTGTCATTTCGTTTGTGCAATTTTGATAAAAACCATGTATTTATATCCTTCGTCCCATTTTAAGAAAATGGTGCACCAAGTTAGTATAAGCTAATGTGTAGCAAGTTTTGTTGAAGTCGGTTCAGGTTTAGATGTAGATCCCATATATATTTTTGTCTGATTTTAAGTAAATGGTACACCAAAGGCCCAAAGTTAGGACAATTGACACAACATTTTTCAAAACGTGTTGAAGTTAATAGAGCATACCGTGTGTGAAGTTTTTTCGAAATCGGTTCAGATTTGGATATAGCACAAATATATATTTTCTTTCGATTTTAAGTAAATGATGCACGAAACTTCTTATGTTTGTAAAATTGATACGAAATTTTACACAACGTACAATATTGAGCTTTAAATGACGTAATTACGTTTTGTAGAAATGCAGACATAGCCCATATTTATTTTCGACGGACTTTGCTTTCTGAGTCGATGTATGCATGTCCGTCAGTCAGTCCGTCTGTAAATGTTAAATTGTAAACAAATTACAGGTCGCATTTATGATCCGATTTGGATGAAATTTGGCACAGCTCATTTGTTTGGCCCAAGGATGAACCCTATTGAAATTGGGAAAAATCGATTCAGATTTAGATATAGCTCCCATATATAATTTCGTCCGATTTAATGTAAATGGTGAACTAAAGTCCTTGTAAATTTGGCATATCGTACTGAATTAAATCTAAAACCAGTAAGGAAAGTAGTAAAGTCACCACTTTGGGTATATTCAATATATGTACTATATGATACCCTTCACCACTTTGCAAAGATATATAGGGTCTTAAAAGCACCAATTACCTTAGATGAAAATATATGTGGAATCTATATCCAAATTTGAACCGATTTCAACGAAACTTTTCACAGGTTGGGTTATACTAATTTCAGTACGTTTTGTTCTTTCAATCATATATTGGTTCCTTGGTGTGTCAATTACTTAAAATCAATCGATCTATGCAATATTAGAACTTTGGTACATTATTTACATTAAATCTGACTGAAATATATATATATATATATATATACATATATATATATATCTTAATCTGAACCGATTTTCACGAAACTCAGCACACATCATTCCAGGAAACTTGGCATAAAGCACTCTAGGCTCTATTAAGTACGTTATGCCAAATTTCGTGCAAATCGAAATATATATAGGGACTTTGGTGCATCACTTACATAAAATCGGACGAAACTATATATGGGAGCTATATCTAAATCTGGACCGATTTTCACGAAACTTGGCAGACATCACTCTAAGCTCAATTAAGTACGTTTTGCCAAATTTCTTGGCATTCTAGGCTTAATTCATTACGCTGTGCCAAATTTCGTGCAAATCGAACGATATATAGGGACTTTGGTGCACCATTTACCTTAAATCGGACGAAAATATATATGGGAGCTATATCTAAATCTGAACCGATTTTTCTCAATTTCAATAGGGTTCGTCCCTGGGCCAAATAAGTATCTCGATTCCTTTTGCCTGTTACAAACATATGCACAAAGACATAATACCCTGTACCACAGAGTGGTGAAGGGTATAAAAATGTCAGATAGGAGTCCAAACTCATCAACCCCAAATATATATAAAAATCGGTCGGTCCCGCTCAATTATACTTACTTATTATGTATTACTGTGAGTTATAATAATACATACTAGTATACTATGGCTAAGTTGTGAGGAAGTAGGACATCACATCGTCTACTTCACCGACTAAAGTCTGTTTGAACTTGCCATTTTGTTACGATTCCAACAAATTTTCAACTAACCACAAAATGAAAATTGTTTTCAACAAGACCTTCTTCTTCTGCGTCTAAAATCATCTGTTGAATGCAGATGACGACAGTTACCATAAAAACAACAGCAACAACTGTGATGATTCTGCTGCTGCTGTTGCAGATGACGATGATGATCCTAGGCCAAACTAAACAATCAGACTCATGTTAATCATGACCATAATAGCTGAGACTGTCTTCCTTGTTCATTGTTGCCGCTGCTGTTGTTGTTGTACCAACAATGGCAACAGTTTTCATTCAATGATGGCTGTTGTTATTGTAACACTAATAGCGCATTTAAGGCACGTAACTTTCTTTTGCGAACATTACAAACAGAAAAAACAAAAAAACTGCAATGCAAAACAAAAATAAAATGAAATTTAACTAAAAAATCATCAAATAATACTAACAACAACAAAATATTTGCTGACTATTCACGGACAAATGGGCAAAACTTACAAGATTTCGGTATTTTTTAACAAACTATGGTGAAAACTTGAAGCACTTGATGCCTTTCTGTCGTGTTAGGGTTTTTTTTTTGTTTTCGTAAATTTGTTAGGAAGGAAGGAATTCGAATACCGCAACAACAGCCACAAACAGCTGAACACTCGACAATAACAGCAAACACGAATAACAAGCTAGAGTAGCAGCAGAACAATTGTTGACGTAATGAATGCAACAGCTTTGATTGTTAGCGGGTATGGGTAACCTTAATGGGTAAGGTTGAAATTATTGTGATAACCTCCACCACAAGTAGGAGGGTATATTAAATTTGTCATTCAGTTTGCAATACATCACAAGATTCGCCGAAGACCCCATATAGTAAATATTCCTGTTCAAAATAAAATTCTATGTCGATCTAGGCATGTCCTTCTGTTAGTTGAAATTACGATAGAGAGGGCAATGTTTAACACAGAGCTTTGAAATATTTCAATGAAATGAATTCGGTATTTCATGCTCGTTTTTCAACCTAATTTTCTGTAATTTAGTATTTGGTGCAACGTATGGATTTGAATCTGGGATAGAGTGTGTTAAGTTTCATTGAAATCGGATCAGACGTAGACATAGCTCCCATATATCTCATATAATCCAATATTTTGCATATCGTATTGAATTGGAGGAATCGTTTCAGATTTATTAGATCTCCCATATATATTTTCATTTCTCCCATATATATTTCATATAGGCGGTGCACCAAACACCCTACGTTTGTACGTATATATATATATATATATATATACTAGCGGGCCCGGCAAATGTTGTCTTGCATAGCAATATTGTTGATGTATAATACACATAACGATATCCCAATATTAAGCTAGCTTTTTCTACCCTCCACGTTTTGAGATAGTGCTCGGATATATGGTATTGAAAATGTTCAATATTACTTCACTATTTTGGGTAGCCCCTATATAACGGTACCACGCAATATGAAAAATTTTGACGATTTTTTCAACAGAATTGGTTGTAGTTGAGCAGAAAGTGTCCGTACCAAATATTATCAATATTGGCACATATTTCGGGGTACCGCGGATATAATGGTATTTTGAAGATCTTGGTATTTTCGTATTTTGAAGATCGTGGTTATGGTTTTCAACAGAATTGCTTTTAATTTAATATAGGTTATACTTATTGAATTGAATCTCTCTACTTAAAATTATAAATATTTGGGGGGTTTGTCCCATGTCTCAGCCAAATTGGCTGTAATTTTGTATTTTTAATGATCAATGATCTCCTTACAAAGATATATTTTCCGGGTAGCACCCATATAATGGCACCCCCCATAATTTCTCATGTGGTGTCAAATCTTCCTACCAAAAATTAATATATCTCCATTCCCATTGTAGTAGCTAAAATATGTCATTCCGTGATATTGGGTGGTGAGACACATTTTACGAATTATTATCTATTTAGGTCCAAGTTTTGATATAACAATACATACAGATCTCGCCCCATTTTTGGTATTAGGTATAGCGTATTCCTGTGAATAAAAACGTCATCCCAGAAACTATGCCCCATAGCTAAACGATTTAAAAGGCGCCATTATTCACTTTTCGGTATTTTGAAGTTCTTACCCCCCTTTTCCAACCTGAATGTTATCGGTAGTTGGCATGTTCAATACGAATAGGTAACATCGGACTTAGGTTTTGATATAAACTTCAAACTATAAATTATGTCTTGTCTATTTTTAATGATAAAGAAAATGTCTCGTATATTAGTTTTCTCTGTGATGCACATTTTTGGTATGGGATATATGCGAGGTGTTCTGTTTATAAGTTCAAATATATTGAAAAACGATTAGGCATATAACCACCTGATTTGATATTTTGCATATCAACATTTCAGGTACTTTAAGGAACAACATGTTTCTATTATTATTTTCAAACAAATGAATCAAGGGCACGGATCTTAAAATACGAATACTCTGAATGGATACGAACTCGATTCAAAATGTCTTCTGATTTTCCATCCTATTTGTCTCAAAATTTTCGTGAATTCTAAGGATAACGTGTACATACAATGATCGCGTGTAATTTTCAATTATTTTTTGTAATGTCACAAAAAGCAGTTACAATGCAATGTCAATCCAATAAACACAAAAAATAAAATATTTTGAAAATTTTCAATAATTGACAAATGAATGCTTAAAGGAATGATACGCTTCCAATTCTAGCCCAAAATATTACAAAATAACAACAACAACGTGGTGCAATCAAAATAGCTCGATACTACATTCGTGGAAATGCAAATATGCTTCATAATTTTTTGCAAAATTTTCGCGGTTTTCGTTTTTTTCTCACCTTTTAAACCTTCCCTATACCTCCACGAACATTTCAAGACTAAGATAAGAAAAATCCGTTCAGCCGTTCACGAGTTTTAGCGAGACTAACGAACATCAATTCATTTTTATATATATGTACTAGCGGGACCCGTGGCGCTTCGCTGCCCATGCTGAAGTTATCAAATTAAAGTTTTGATATGAGCAATTAGTAAGCATCCTATATACTGCTGTAATATTTACTAATTTTAATTTTAAAATTAGGTAAACCCTGGTATTTTTATATGCTCGCATTAACACTACAATGTCCATGTGTAGTAGTTGAGTAGTTATTAAATAATTCGCTGTTTTATGTAATGGTGGCATTTTTTTTTCTTGAAACACAACATTTAAAAAATTATAATGTCAATACTTTTTTTATTAATTTTACACAATCGATCACCCCCATCTTTCATTTCCTCCACAAAATGGTATTTAAAAAAAAAAAATAATGGTGTATCTGAATTTAACCTATCCCAGTCTCTGACTTTTTCCAGATGATAAAACGATTTATAATTAAAATGCACACTACTCACTTCAAAGTTTGTGTTTTTTTAATCCAAATAACATTTTGTTTCATTTTGTTCAAAATAAATAATTTTTCACAAACTGACAAAAAAAAAAAAAAAGAAAATTATAATGTCAACCATTTTTTTTTAAATTTTACACAATTTTTATTTCAATATGTATACATATGTAAGTAAATATTTCAAAAGATGTAAAATGAATTATGTATGATGGGATATGTTTGAAGACATACTTAGATCTTATTTCTGCAAGATTCACTGCGAAAGACCTATTGGTGTAGAAGATATCGGCCAAAATCTATACCAACCCAAAAATGATTATCACAAAAAAATTTTGCTTTTCATACCCTCCACCATAGTATGGAGGGTATATTAGTTTTGTTTTTCCGTTTGTAACACATCGAAATAATCATTTCCGACCGTATATATATTCTTGATCAGCGTAAAATTCTATGCCGATATAGCCATGTCCGTCTGTCTGTCTGTCCGTCTGACTGTTGTAATCACTCTAGAGTCTAAACGAATGGAGATAGATCGCCAAAATTTTGCATAGAGTCGTCTTTTGTCTGCAGGCAGGTCAAGTTCGAAGATAGGCTTTATCGGTCCACGTTTAGGCATAGCTCCCATATAAGGGTACCCCCAAATTTTCGGTATTTTGGGGTTCTTGAGCGCGTTTTTCAACCAAATTCGCTGCAATTTAGTACATTGGGTTCTTATTGGGTACTTAATATCACCACAAAAAATTATAAATATAGGTCCACTTTTTCTGGTAGCCCCCATATAACGGTACCTCCTAATTCGCAGTATTTTGGGGGGTTTTGCTCGTATTTTTCCGCCGAATTAGCTGTAATTTAGTATTTTGGGTTCTTAATAGGTACAAAACATCTCCACAAAAAATTATGAATATAGGTCCATATTTTCGGATAGCCCCCATATAAGGGTACACCAATTTTCGGTATTTTGGGGTTCTCGAGCGCGTTTTTCAATCGAATTCGCTTCAATTTGGTATTTTGTAGTCGTATATGGTAACAAATCTCCCTAGCAAAAATTATTAATATTCGCCCTCATTTTGGGGTAGTCCTCATATAACCCCTCATATATATCCTTCACCACACTGTGGTACAGGGTATTATGTCTTTGTGCATATGTTTGTAACAGGCAAAAGGAAACGAGATAGACACATGGTTCCTTTTGAGAATATGCATAGAATCACTTTCTGAGTCGATTTATGCATGTCCGTCCATCCGTCTGTCCGTCTGTCCATGTATTTTTGTGAGCAAAGTACAGGTCGCATTTATGATCCGAATTGGATGAAATTTGGCACAGCTCATTTGTTTGGCCCAAGGACGAACCCTATTGAAATTGGGAAAAATCGGTTCAGATTTAGATATAGCTACCATATATATATTTAACCGGTTTAATGTAAACGGTCCCTATATATATTTCGATTTGCACGAAATTTGGTACAGCCTAATCATTTAGGTCTAGAATTATGTCTGCCAAGTTTCGTGAAAATCGGTCAAGATTTAGATATGCTCCCATATATAGTTTCGTCCGATTTCATGTAAATGGTGCCCCAAAGTCCCTATATATCTTTCGATTTGCACGAAATTTGGCATATCGTATTGAATTAAGCCTAGAGTGATGTCTGTCAAAGTTTCGAGAATATCGGTCCAGATTTAGATATTGCTCCCATATATAGTTTCGCCCGATTTCATGTAAATGGTGCACCAAAGTCCCTATATATTCTTCGATTTGCACGAAATTTTGCATAACGTACTGAATTGAGCCTAGAGTGATGTCTGCCAAGTTTCGAGAAAATCGGTCCTAATTTAGATATAGCTCCCATATATAGTTTCGTTCGATTTTATGTAAATGGTGCACCAAAATCCCTATATATCTTTCGATTTGCACGAAATTGGGCATAACGTACTGACTTGAGCCTAGAATGATGTCTGCCAAGTTTCGAGAAAATCGGTCCAGATTTAGATATAGCTCCCATATATAGTTTCGTCCGATTTCATGAAAATGGTGCCCCAAAGTCCCTATATATCTTTCGATTTGCACGAAATTTGGCATAACGTAGTGAATTAAGCCTAGAGTGATGTCTGCCAAGTTTGGAGAATATCGGTCCAGATTTAGATATAGCTCCCATATATAGTTTCGCCCGATTTCATGTAAATGGTGCACCAAAGTCCCTATATATCTTTCGATTTGCACGAAATTTGGCATAACGTACTGAATTGAGCCTAGAGTGATGTCTGCCAAGTTTCGAGAAAATCGGTCCTAATTTTGATATAGCTCCCATATATAGTTTCGTTCGATTTTATGTAAATGGTGCACCAAAATCCCTATATATCTTTCGATTTGCACGAAATTCGGCATAACGTACTGACTTGAGCTAGAATGATGTCTACCAAGTTTCGTGAAAATCGGTCCAGATTTAGATATAGCTCCCACATATAGTTTCGTCCGATTTTATGTAAATGGTGCACCAAAGTCCCTATATATCCTTCGATTTGCACTAAATTTGGCACAACGTACTGAATTGAGCCTAGAGTGATGTCTGTCTTGTTTCGTGAAAATCGGTTCTGATTTAGATATTACTCCCATATATAGTTTCGTCCGATTTCATGTAAATGGTGCACCAACGTCCCTATATATCCTTCGATTTGCACGAAATTTGGCATAACGTACTGAATTGAGCCTAGAGTGATGTCTGCCTTGTTTCGTGAAAATCGGCCTAGATTTAGATATAGCTCCCTTTTATTATAAATTGATTTTAAGTAATTGACGCACCAAGGAACCAATAGGAACAAAACGTTCTGATATTAGTATAACGTAACCTGTGACAAGTTTGTTTGAAATCACTTAATATTTGGATAAAGCTTCCATATATATTTTCGCCCGATTTCAAGTAAATTGGGCATCAAACTGCTCATGTTAGTCAGATTGACATCAAATTTTGCACAACTTACAAAATTGAGCATAGAATTACGTAGTTGCGTTTTCTAGAAGTACAGATATAGCCCAACGGATGACCTATTTATATTTTTATTTGAACTCGATTTACATACTTTTGTCCCATTGTAACAAACGAATGACATGTTTGTGGATAGATATAGGTAGATTCACATTTAGATAAATATCACATATTTTATTTCATCCAATTTCATGTTAATAGTCCTGTTTAATATACCCATAGTGGTGAAGGGTATCATATAGTCGGCCCCGTCCGACATTACTACTTTCCTTACTGGTTTATATTAAAATAGTTATCTGATTTGTTCCGCGATTTGAATTTGGTTCTAAGACTCTGTTGTTATCATTTCTCCTGCGGAGGATAGCTAGATTAAAAATTAGAACGTAAGGTTCGATAATGAACTATAGCCGCATTTAGATCTAGCCCCTGTGTGGAGGTTCCAGAAGGAGTGAACCGATATTCCCCATCTTCGAATTTGAACTAGGTTTTGAAGAAATAATAAGATGGGCAAAGTTTGGATGAAATCTAAATTTTCTGAAACGGATGGGGTTTAGAACCAATATTTCGAAAAGGCACATTTTCACCGTGTTAATGTGTATACACCCTCATTAGACAAAATCTGAGGGTATATTTATCTATTAAAATTTTCATTTCTAGTACCTGTACCCGGCCGAACTTAACGCTTTTTCACTTGTTATTATTATTTTTGAAAAAATCATTATATAACACACGCTTTGCCCTTTAATAGTTATCATTGCGGGTATCCACATATTAGAAGCGATTTGGCGACGATTCCAATAAACCACGGCATTTTTTCCGCGAATATTTTCTCACATTTACGTTCAATACATTCTCCAGCAATATTTAATTTAATATTTGGTAATTTCTCGTCCTAATCTCAAAATGAGAGTATTAAATATAGTCGTCGCGGCTTCAAAACATCCCAAATAAGTTTAGAATAATAAAAAGGAGGTTTTGCAAAATATATCGCGAGGACAGGACCTTAAAAGCTATTAAAACCAAAATCGGACAAACAAATTATTTAAAAAAAAAATATCGCGAAACCCCATTTTTCTGACTTTGAAAACTTTATGGTCCATTAATACACACATAATACATAATACACACATAATCCATAATACAAACATACATATGTATATATGTATGTACATTCTTTCATATATATAAATACTTTTGATGCTATTACTTCCCAGGTTCGATAATGAACTATAGCCGCATTTGGACCTAGCCCCTGTGTGGAGGTTCCAGAAGGCGTGGAATTTTAATCAAGTTTGAAAAATAATAAGATGGGCGAAGTTTGGATGAAATCTAAATTTTCTGAAACGGATGGGGTTTAGAACCAATATTTCGAAAAGGCACATTTTCACCGTGTTAATGTGTATACACCCTCATTAGACAAATTCTGAGGGTATATTTATCCATTAAAATTTTCATTTCTAGTACCTGTCAGTATATCTATGGTGGAGGGTATCCAAAGTTCGGCCCGGCCGAACTTAACGCTTTTTCACTTGTTATTATTATTTTTGAAAAAAATCATTATATAACACACGCTTTGCCTGTTTTAGATCTTTGCATTTAGATCTTGCCCCTGTGTGGAGGTTCCAGAAGGAGTGAACCGATATTCCCCATCTATGAATTTGAACTAGGTTTTGAAGAAATAATAAGATGGGCAAAGTTTGGATGAAATCTAAATTTTCTGAAACGGATGGGGTTTAGAACCAATATTTCGAAAAGGCACATTTTCACCGTGTTAATGTGTATACACCCTCATTAGACAAAGTCTGAGGGTATATTTATCCATTAAAATTTTCATTTCTAGTACCTGTCAGTATATCTATGGTGGAGGGTATCCAAAGTTCGGCCCGGCCGAACTTAACGCTTTTTCACTTGTTATTATTATTTTTGAAAAAATCATTATATAACACACGCTTTGCCTTTTTATAGTTATCATTGCGGGTATCCACATACTAGAAGCGATTTGGCGACGATTCCAATAAACCACGACATTTTTTCCGCGAATATTTTCTCACATTTACGTTCAATACATTCTCCAGCAATATTTAATTTAATATTTGGTAATTTCTCGTCCTAATCTCAAAATGAGAGTATTAAATATAGTCGTCGCGGCTTCAAAACATCCCAAGAAAGTTTAGAATAATAAAAAGGAGGTTTTGCAAAATATATCGCGAGGACAGGACCTTAAAAACTATTAAAACCAAAATCGGACAAACAAATTATTAAAAAAAAATATCGCGAAACCCCATTTTTCTGACTTTGAAAACTTTATGGTCCATTAATACACACATAATACATAATACACACATAATCCATAATACAAACATACATATGTATATATGTATGTACATTCTTTCAGATATATAAATACATTTGATGCTATTACTTCCCAGTTTTATCTAACCTATGTTACTTCCATGGGATCGCTTGACTTACTATGAACTTTTTCCATTGTCCGCGGTCATTTTGTGTCGATGATGTTTATTTACACTCACGTTACTCAGCAATAGTTTAAAGTCGGTATCTGTAACCGTACTTAAGATATACACAATTTACATGTTCATAATTTTTGAGGTATGATTACGTTCGATGCTATAACACCGCACCCTCGGGAAATCTTAGAAGTTTATAAAGCATATGTTATTCCCAGGGCATGTTATGACGTTCTGTGAAAATCTCAGTAAAATATTTTCAGCATTTTTAGAGTCTACAAACAAAATATTTTCAATTTTCAATATGCTGATTTTTAAAATGCCGTAAAAAGTGCATTTTCCGTTGATCGTACCACGCTCATTTTTGTATGGATGGTGTGTATTCACACCTTCGTTATTCAGGCAAATTTTGAAAACGGTATCTGTAACCGTTCTTAAGATAAACGCATATTACATGTTCAGAAATTTTGAGGTATGTTTACTATTGATGCATCCACGCGGAATTTTAAAAGTTTATATAGCCTATGTTACTTTCAGGGCATGCCCCGACATACAGTGTATCTATCGGTAACATACAAACAAACAAAAAAACAAACAATTTTTTTTCTATTTTATATATATATATATATATATATATATATTGACCAATTTTACGTAAACTGTGCATCAATGACCCTATGAGTATCCGATTTACACTGAAATACGCAGAGCATACTAAATTCAGTATAGAATTATGTGTATAGAATTATTATGTCGTTGAAATCGGTATAGATTTGGATACAGCTTCCACATATGAGTTTGTCCGATTTTATGTAAATAGTACACTAATATTTCAACGGTTATCCGATTGAGATGAAATTTGATTGAGTCTAGTGTGTTAAGTTTCATTGGAATCGGTTCAAATTTGGATATCGTATATAGTAAATCCTGAAACATTACAGTTCTGTAAATGAGTAGGAAACCAGTAAGGAAAGTTCAAAAGTCAGAAGGGCCAACTATATGATACCCTTCACCACTTTGGGTACATACAAGAGATGTTAACATTTACAATACCCTGTAGGTCGAACAGACATAGAATCTTTGGAGGACTATTGTGATGGGATCGGGCGAAAATGTGCTATCTACATAGATATTTGAACCAATTAAAAAAACATACACATACCATTCTGAAATCAATTAAAAATTGCATGTCAAACGGGCAGACTTGGATTCGTTGGTGTACCATTTGTATGAAATCGAGTAAAATTATATATGGGAGCTATATATAAACACATGGGCCTAATTGAGCGACTGTTGCATACACCATTTGTTTTTTGTTATCACTCTAAATTTAATTTAATACCCTCTGCCAAATTTCGTGTAAATCGAACAAACATAGGTGCAACATTTACTTAAAATCGAACGAAAATATATATAAGACCAATATCAAAATCTGAACCGATTTCAACATACCTTATCACACATCATTTTTTTTTTTCTCAATAGCATTCGCTAGTGCATCATTCACAAAAAATATGGTAGCTATATCTAAATCTGAACTCTATATATATATGTTTTGTAAGATTGCGTTAAATTCGTGGTCAATCTGTGCAGAAAACCACGAACATGTATCTATGATTGCCCATTTCTGAATTTCCACCGCATTCAAAGTTCATTACTCTACATAAGGGAGCGGTTTGTTAGTTAATTCTAAACTATTAGTATGGCATGAGTGTGTGTTCTCCTTGCCGAACAACAGAAAAAAACTATGAAGATGAGACGTTGTGGGTTGGTTTGAAGTTATCCAAACGTTTTTAATACCCGGTAAATTTTTCCCTCGACATAACGTTTAATCCGCCAAGAACAGTTGACTTGACTACAACAATTCCATACCAGCAACAAAATGTTACATTTGATATAGCCACGTCTAACAATGAAAGCTGAAGCATCTCTAGGCCTGTGCCTCTACCTATTTTCTGGCCCAATGCAGATGATGTTTGGCTGGCAAATGCTTTAAACATTAAAGGTCGTCGTCATAGTTATCATCGCTGTTAAGTTGTCTTTCTGGTCATCTCCTAAACTGATCCTTGGCTTGTGTCTCTCCCTCGTTCGTGTGTCATCATGATGTCGACTTAGATGTTGTTGTCGCTGCTGCTGCTGCTGCTGTTGCCTCAGATGATGACAATGATTGCGCGTTGATGTTTAGTTGTGCTTACGTTTTTAAGAGTTCTCTGTCTCCTTTGCTGTTATTGGGGACGCCATTCGTTGTCGTTTTCTGGCACATCTTCAAAATTGTTTTGAAGCTTTCTAAGGAAGTTACAGTTTTGTAGTTTTTTCTGGGTTTTTTGTAGAATGTTGACGTTTTTGACGGTGAACGTTGTTGTTGCTGTGTGGGGTTATTTGAAATTTAGCTGTGGGCATCTTAAATTGGCAAATATTTCTGCTATGTGACACAGTGATGTCATAAAGATAAATGGGTGGGGTGAAATGAGAAGGATATGGTCAGGATATGGTTAATATACACCGAGTGAACGATAAGAGATAGAATTTCAAAATTACGTACGAATATCTTTTCAAATTGAAGATGGTTTTGGAACATCGTACTATTGGTGTACGAGAACTTCTACATCAATTTAGTTTATTTATTGGACGAATGCATAAAGAATCTTGTCATGGAACTGTCCCTGGGCGACAATACTTTGAGTAAAAATTTGAATTCATGGAAGGTGTGCATTGAATGTTTTTGCTTGCTTTGAAATTCGAAGAGTCGATGTTTTGGAATTTCGAATTTCAAGAGGCAAAAATATATCCTTATCAAAAGTGTTCAATACGTAAATAGGTCCTATTTTAATACCCCAACCCATTTATGTGACCGCAGCCGCATTGCGCAACCGAAGTTGATATATTTAGGCATTACAAGTTTTTATAAGTTTAATTAAATCCAACTCCGGAATCCTGTTTACACGAGTTTTTATAAGTTTAATTAAATCCAACTCCGGAATCGTGTTTACTATCTTAAAATGCGGTTCAAAAACTTAGGGAACCGGATCTTATGGCGAATAAGCCCATCCGAGTTCTTAATATACACGTCAAAGGTTTTTATCCCCAAATAGAATTATTCACCCATAGACCATGAGCTCAAGTTTGTTGCATGGTGTAATGATACCCTAAACAACTATGATGTAAAGGTATTATAGCTTTGTGCAGCCTATTGGCCCTAGACCCACCGATCGTCATATCTCGACTAGCTGAGTCGATCTAGACATGTGTGTCCGCCCGTATCGGAAAGTATCGCCCAGGCTGGGAGTACATATCTGCAGAAAATTAGAGTTCGGTGGAGTTCCGCACACCGGTTTTAGTTATCATGTTTTAGTTAATGTTTCCTTATTTTTAGTATATTGAGATTTCATTGGATCACAATAATTATCAATATTGACACATGAGTTCTTTATATTTAAAAAATCATAAAAATAGGATTTTTGTATTTCTGGTGCCCAGTGGCTTGTAGAATCTCATTGGAGTTGTTGGCATATTTCACCTGAAAATTTCAACCACTGTTCCATGTCATTTTGTACCCTTTAGTGAAACATCATTGCTATCAATTCGTTTAGACAAAAATGAAATCACATTTCTATGCAATTATAGAATATTGAATGTCGACGGTGGCATTGCTGCCCTTTTTCAGGGAGTTGTTGTTGTTTTTGTTTTGGTGGGCGGTCAAGGAAGACATTTAATAATAGTTTTCAATATGCTAAACGAGTTTTTATTGATATCATCCAAGAAACTCTCTTTTCAGTGGTCATATTTTCGACGTTGTCTTTTTCTTTTCAGAGTCATCATTAGAGTCAGTAAGCATCAGCAAAAAAAATTAAAAACGAATTGCATTCTCTGGATTGTGGTGCATCAAGTAACCATGGTAGGCCGACCACAGTTGATGGGTCATATCTTCGTCATTTCTATGGCCTTTGATATGAACATAAATTCGTTTTTTATGAAAGAGACAGCTAAGAACAGCTCCAGCAGCATATTTCAAATTCTACTCTAATAGAAGTCATAAATTCAAAAGGCCATTCTAAACGAACAACTTTTAAGTTAGGTTATTGTTATTCTGATTGCAAAGGCAACCGATCGGATTACAAGAAAGTTTTTTTTATATTTCGTTTGCCAGTTATAATAAATTATTAATTTAATTGAAGAGTATATAGAACTGTTGAATGTTTATTGTATTGGATAAAGGCAACCGTTTTTACTTCCTCATTTGGAGAGGGTTTCTAATAGAATTTTGATGTTACGTAAGCAATTTATTTACCTTTGCCTAATGGTTATGAAATATAAACGATACTTTGTTAAGTAACAATAGATTCAAAGAATTTTTCGTTACCGATAGAAGTCATTGACTGCTGCATAGTTATGGTCACTCAATGACTTCTACTGGAAACCATGTTAATTTTTTTGCTACAGCTGCCCATTGGTCACTACAAAATTCCAACAGGGCAGATTTTTCACGCAAAATGTTTATGGTCTGAGAAAACTAAATACCAAATTACAGAAACCCCAGTTAGAAAGCTGAACTAGAACCTTCAGGTGCAAGGAATAAAAAAATGACATTTCCAGTTACCGAGGATCCTCACCATTTAGCCTTCGACATATCTAATTTTGTCATTCTCATCGAAATACCAACAAATATATTCATGTAAGACCCTAACCGAACCGAGAATGACAATCTGAACATACATTATTAACAAAACAAACAAGCTTCTATCTTCATAACAAAAACTTTTTGTAAAATATTTATTTAAATGCGAAAATTTTTGTTTAACTAACCCTCGGGCTAAAATAAACAAATACCATTTAGGGTATGTCATCATTGATCCAACTTTAATTGCATGCTTCAATCGTCGTTGGTCAACCATGATTTTCGCAATAATTGTTCAATTGTAGAATTTGTCAGAATTTGTCATTAATTCAACAATAAATATGAACAAATGCTAATTAGACACCTGTTGACAAATAAACAAATAATTCCAATTAGCATTTTTAATAATTATTTGAAATAGGAAATATTTTAAATCCATTGTGTCAGTAGTAAAATGCGTATGCTTGCAAATGATATGTTTGTATTCGAATATTTGATGCGAAATACATGAAGGAGAGGATTTTTCAAACATTTATTCAGAATTTCACAAACCTCCACATCCACGACGTGAAAATATTATTATGTACTTCGTATACTCTACACTATGAGCTGAGACCCCCTTAGATGGGGTCTACGTCAATCCTGGTTTTGAGAATATGCATAGAGTCACTTTCTGTGTAGGTTTATGCATGTCCGTTCGTCTGTCCATGTTGTATTGTAAACAAAGTGCAAGACGCATTTATGATCCGAATTAGATTCATTTAGCACCATATAACGATATCCCCAATATTCGACAGAAATGCTTCTTATTTGATATTATGGATACTGATTGAGAAAATCTTCCATGTTTTTAAAACTAATCAGCTGTAATTTCGTATTCTGGTAGATAGTTGTTTTATTTCGTAGAAAAATCCTACTAAAAATTTGTCAATATTGGTCCACTCTTTGGGGTAGTCGGTATTTTAGAGAAAATTTATCACGAATTTTTCCCAACTGGCTGCAGTTTTTATACCCTTCACCACACTGTGGTACAGGGTATTATGTCTTTGTGCATATGTTTGTAACAGGCAAAAGGAAACGAGATAGACACATGATTCCTTTTGAGAATATGCATAGAATCACTTTTTAAGTCGATTTATGCATGTCCGTCCGTCCGTCCGATTGTCCTTCTGTCTGTCCATGTTAAATTGTGAACAAAGTACAGGTCGCATTTATAATCCGAATTGGATGAAATTTGGTATACGGCACTTATTTGGCACAAGGACGAACCCTATTGAAATTGAGAAAAATCGGTTCAGATTTAGATATAGCTCCCATATATATTTTCGTCCGATTTAAGGTAAATGGTGCACCAAAGTCCCTATATATCTTTCGATTTGCACGAAATTCGGCACAGCGTAATGAATTAGGTATAGAATGATGTGCGCTAAGTTTCCTGAAAATCGGTTCAGATTTAGATATAGCTCCCATATATATTTTCGTTCGATATAATGTAAATGGTGCACCATAGTCCCTATATATCTTTCGATTTGGACGAAATTCGGCACAGCATAATGAATTAGGTATAGAATGATGTGTGTTAAGTTTCCTGAAAATCGGTTCAGATTTAGATATAGCTCCAGTATATATTTTCGTCCGATTTAATGTAAATGGTCCACCAAAGTCCCTATATACCTTTCGATTTGGACGAAATTTGGCACAGGTATGGAATGATGTGTGTTAAGTTTCCTGAAAATCGGTTCAGATTTAGATATAGCTCCCGTATATATTTTCGTCCGATTTAATGTAAATGGTCCACCAAAGTCCCTATATACCTTTCGATTTGCATGAAATTCGGCACAGCGTAATGAATTAGGTATAGAATGATGTGTGTTAAGTTTCCTGAAAATTGGTTCAGATTTAGATATAGCTCCCATATTTATTTAAGGTAAATGGTGTACCAAAGTCACTTAATATTTTTCGGTTTACACGAAATTTAGCACAGCGTCTAGAATGGTGTGTGTTAAGTTTCCTGAAATTGTTGAAATCCGTTCAGATTTAGGATTCATCTGTTGAATTTACCCAAAGTGGTGAAGGGTATCATATGGTCGGCCCCGTCTGACTATACTACTTTCCTTACTGGTTTTATGATCAATAAGCACAAATGCTCCTTATTTATCAATATTGGCCCAAGTTTCCGTGTAGCCCGGTGTCAATTATTCTACCAAAAATTAACATACAGTACTTTTCGGTTAATTGCACATCAAAATTTGCACCTATTATCCGATACCCGCTTAATTGAACTCTTTGTTCAATTACAGAAATCACCCTATTACCCTAGTACTCAGAAAGTGATTCTATGCATATTCCCAAAAGGAACCATGGGTTTATAAAAATGCCAAATCATTTTTCAATAATAATGCAATTAACCGGTGAAAAATAAGAGAAAATTTATTTTTAATGACATGAATTTTGATCCTATTAAACGGGAAAATTGATCCAATGGGAATTTTCATGCAATTAAACGGGAAAATCAATTAACAGGGATTAATTATCCGAGGAAATCTGCATGTTTTTTCGTATGAAATATTTTGTTGACCCATCATGTGGTTCAATTAAGCGGGGAAACCAATTAACCGTAGGGTCAATTAAACGAAAAATACTGTATATCCATTTCCATGGACTTCGAAGTTTCGAATTGAACCGATTTTTACGAAACTCAGCACTCAGTATGTTGTACATATGTATCCTTACAATTGCATGTCAATGTTACCTTGAAGGAACATACTCATGTCTTTCTGCAACCTATGATAAAATTTAATTTAATTTCATTGGGGCAGATTTAGAGCCGTCTGCGTACCATGGAACAAATTTCAATCAGGCACCCTTTCGAAATACATATGGAAGCTATGGCTGCATCTGCACCAATTTCAACAGAACCAAATAACGTCATTCAAGTCTCAATTTGATACGTTGTGCAAAATTTCGTGTTAATCGGACAAATATTAGGAGTTTGGTGCACCATTTATGTAAAATCGGACGAATACATATGCATACGTGGGAGCTATATCTAAATCTGAACCGATTTTCCCGAAACTTACAACTCATTTATTCAGTATGCTATGCCAAATTTCGTGCAAATCGAAGGATATGTAGGATATGCACTATTTACATAAAATCGGACGAAAATATATAAGGGAGCTATATATACATCTGAACTAATTTCATCGAAACTTTATAGACAGTAGTTTGTACCTACTTCAGTACGTTTTGCAACATTTTGTGTCAATCGACCATATTTTGGGGCTTTGGTGCACCATTTACTAAAACTCGGACGAAACTATATATGGGAGTTATATCTAAATCTGAAACGATTTCAACAAAACTTGACACACGTTATGCTATAGTAACTTCAGTACGTTGTGCAAAATTGTGTGTCAATCGACCATATTTTGGACGAAACTATATATGGGAGCTATATCTAAATCTGAACCGATTTTTCCCAATTTCAATGAGCTGTGCCAAATTTCATACAATTTGGATCATAAATGCGACCTGTACTTTGTTCACAAAAATATATGGACGGACGGAAAGATGGACATGCATAAATCGACTCAGAAAGTGATTCCAGGCATATCCTCAAAAGGAACTATGGTGAACTACCACAGTGTGGTGAATGGTATAACCAGTAAGGAAAGTTCAAAAGTCGAACGGAGCCGACTATTTGATACCCTTCGCCACTTTCGGTACATATAAGAGATGCTCATAGGTACAATATATCCTGTAGATAGAACAGACATAGCACCTTTGTAATCAATAGCCCTCCAAAAGGAACCCTCAATAACCCTCAATCGGACAGATTTGTACTCTTTGGAGTACCATTCGTATGAAATCGATCAAAATTATGTATGGGAGCTATATGTAAATCTGGACCTAATTGAGCAACAGTTGTATACACCATTGGATATGCTGCAGTACAGTTCGCTGTCCACAATTTCATCTCGCTAGGATAAACCTTTATTATTTGGTGCATCAATTGTATGAAAGCAAACGAAAATATCTATGTCTGAATATATTCTACAAAATCCAATACGTGTTATTTTGGATCCAAGTTGTTAAGTTGTGCACAAATTCGTCTCAATGGGAAAAACTTTAGTTACTTGGTACACCATTTAGACGAAATCGGATGAAAATATATGTGAAAGCTATATCTAAACCTGAACCGATTTCAAAAATTTCGATTTCCATTTAATACCCTGCAATATTATATGAAAATCGATCAAATATAGGCTCCTCGGTGTACCATTTACATGAAATTGGACGGAAATATGTATGGGTGCTATATCTGAATCTGAACCATATTCAAAAAAACTTAACACACGTCATTCTAGACTCGATTCCATATACTTAACATGATATCGTGCAAATGGAACAGGATCTATGGTGCACCATTAACATAAAATCGGACTAGGGTATATATGGGAGCTATATCTAAATCTGAACCGATAACAACAAAATTCCACAAATATTGGGAGTTAAGTGTACCATTTACATAAAATCGGGAGCTATATCTAAATCTGAACCTATTTCAGCAAAACTTCACCGACATCAAACTGGACTGAATTAAGTACGATGTGCAAAATTTTGTCTCAATCGGACAAATATTGGTGCACCATTTACATAAAATCGGACGGAACTATAAAAGGGAGCTATATATAAATCTGAACCGGGCCAAATAAATGACCTGTGACAAAATTTCATCCAACTCAGATTATAAATGCGACCTGTACTTTGTTCACAAGAATGCATGGACGGGCAGACGGACATGCATAATTCGACTCAGAAAGTGATTCTCTGCATATTCTCAAAAGGAACCATGGGTCTATTTCGATTCCTTTTGCCAGTTACAAAGGGTATAAAAGTTAATATTTTCAATAATTGGCAAATGTAGGCTTAAAAGAATGATTCGCTACTAATTTTCGCCCAAAATATGTGAAGATAACAACAACGACGTGGTGTAATCAAAATACCTCGATACTAAAATCTGCGAAATGCAAATATGAATACAATGGCCAAATTTTGAGCTTTACTTTACTACCGCTCCCTATTAATATATTTCCTTGAACTGAACCCTTTAACATATCTTTATATTGAGTTCTAAGGAATGCATTGTAAGTTATACTCATTACATTACGGAAAAAATATAATTATTAAATTTTGCATTGTTAATCACAATAATATCTTTGTAAACATTTTTTGTTTTTCGATTATAATTTCAATTAAGAAGATGATTTTTATAATTACAAAATCTTATCCTTAACATAATTTTGCAATAAGTCAAATTGAGGTCTTAGCGGGTGTTCTCGTTTATGGTATGCTGCCCCCTTAAGTGTGGTTAGCATTAACTGCCATCGAAATAATCTCTTCAAATGAATTTTTCTCCCTCACTAATTGCAGCTTAACTCAAGTACTCAAGGTTTTCACTGGACACATCAGTTATTGAAAGGTGTATTAAGGAATATTTTCTACCTCATGCGGTTTACAACTTTGCCAAGCAATATTGTTGTAGTTGCTGTTGATGATTTTTTATATTATTTAATAAACTTGTTAGGTTTGTTAATTTTAATAGATGTTGACGTTTGATGTTGCCCCAAGATAATGTTCTACCATAAGGCAAAACAACCAAGGCGCTGTTTATCCATAGAGAGCTAGCTAGATAGCTCCCTATCAAAGGCAAAAGACAACGACAAAAGCATACGACAACAACCGTATGACTACACCTATTATTAAATCTTATATTGGCTTGTACCCCATGCCGACAAAGTGATATTTTTTGTGCCTGGAAATCGTTAAAAGATGCAACATTTGCCAGTGAGAGGGGAGAGAATCCCAACAGTTATGGACACAAGCTAATGACCATAGCCAATCGTAGAGGTAATTAATTTGTATGTAGAAAAAATAGAAATGCTGCAACACACAAACTCACTCACTGACATGCCCAGTATGTAAATTAAAATATCCGCAGGCAAATTTCTTTACTTAAATCACATAAAGCCGACCTTTTACTGATCAGATGCATATCAAATTTGTTGCAGGCAAAAAGAGGCGAAAATGACATAATAATTCCCCGATGGGCTTATGTTCGACGAGTTATCGAAATCTAAGAATACATTGTCACCATTATCGAAGGGAAATTTTAAATTGCAAGTGCGGGTAAAAAGTAAATATGTAAGAATTACTTTTTTGAGGTGCATTTATGATATGATGTGTATCAATGCATGATAATAACTCATTGGGATGTTGAATAAATATAAAATTTCCGAGTGAATTTTATTGGATATCGTTAGAATAAAAATGTTTATACGCGTCTTAAGCGCATAATATTTGGACCGATATATATTTTGTACGGAGATGTGTTATACAATCAGAACCCATAATACCAACTTAAAGTCAATTTGATTGGAAAACGTGGCCGTCATATGGGGGCTACCCTGACCTCATCGTAATTTAAACAGACGGACATGCGTAAATCGACATACATTTTTATTCTAATCACGAATTTATATATATACATATACTTTGTGGGGTCTCCGGTGTATGTTTCGAGATATTGCAATCGGTAATACAAACTTACACCCTATTTCCGGGTTTCTGTTATCAAATCGATTTAGAATGGATAGTTGTACGATACTTTAAAGACGTGGGTAAATACCCGAGTATTTACCCAAAAATTGGGTATAAACTCATTAACTGCCGAACCACTTGCCATAGGCGGCCAAAATTTTGCTTACATGTTTTTAATGCCAAAGCAAATATTGAAATGCAAAATGGTGTCCCTGGGTCCAAGTTTTGATATAGCCCCTTTTTGTCTGTTACCAACATATGCACAAAGACATAATACCCTGTACCACAGTGTTGTGAAGGGTATAAAAACAAGTAAAAGCGTGGCTTTTATACCCTCCACCATGTGGCGTGCATTCAAAATGTGGCTGAAACCGTGAAAATATATTACAACATTGGGCTAGACCTTTTGGTAGGCTCCACTTTAGAGCCTATTTGTTTGTATAAAGCGACAAAAACCCTCAAAATATCGAAAAGACGTCGGGACATTTATATGGGCGTTGTGTCAAAACATGGACCCATATTCATCATTATATGCATAGATGTATTTCAGACTCCAAGAAACTCAAATGGAGACCTTTCGAATGGAAACCAGTAAGTCGGACTGGGCCGACTATATGATACCCTTCACCACTTTGGATATATTTTACATATGTACCCTAACAGACGTCGGGTTTTTGTTATATATCTATATCAGAACCGATTTCAGGGAAACTTGCCAGAGACTTATGTATATTACTTTAGTACGTTATGTCAATTGGCCTGGCTATGGACCTTTTCACGAAACTTAGCATCATCATTCTAAACTTGATTCAGTACGCTATGCCAAAATTCGTACAAATAAAAAGATTTCCAGGGACTTTGGTGCGCCATTTACCTAAAATCGGGCGAAACTATATATGGGAGCTATATCTAAATCTGAACCAATTTTCACGAAACTTTGCACACATTATTCTAGACTTAATTCAGTACGCTATGCCAAATTTCGTGCTAATCGAATGATATATATGGGACTTTGGTACACCATTTACATTAAATCGGACGAAAATATATATGGGAGCTATATCTAAATCTGAACCGATTTTTCCCAATTTCAATAGGGTTCGTCCTTGGGCCGAATAAGTGACCTGTGCCAAATTTCATCCAATTCGGATTATAAATGCGACCTGTACTTTCTTTACAATTTATCATGGACAGACGGACGGACGGACATACATAAATCGACTTAGAAAGTGATTCTATGGATATTCTCAAAAGGAACCATGGGTCTATCTCGATTATTTTTGCCTGTTACAAATATATGCACAAAGACATAATACCCTGTACCACAGTGTGGGTATAAAAACGCATACAACTACACCAAACCGGGGAGCAATATACCCCATTTGTACCATTTCGTCAGTGCTAAATCCAATGCTATCTATCTTTTATATGACCATCTCTATTATGATTTTAATAGACAGACATAAATTGACACAGAATTTTATTCTGGTCAAGTATATAGGGTAAGTGCACCAATAGTCGGCAATTTAAGAATTTTCGCATTTTAAACGTTTTACCATTCCAAGTGCATCTTTTCCACGATATTTTATTTAGGCTTATCTGTTTCGAAATTTTGTTTACTCCCGGATGGAATACAAATTTGTTTAATTAACTTGTATTAGATTAAATTAATAATTATGTAAAATAGTGCTTTTGTGCCAATTGTCGGCACATTTTTCCAATTGTCGGCATGTTATGTTCCAATAGTCGGCATGTCACATTTTAGTTAAACAAAAATTATATATTTAATTGATTTTTCTGCTATTTGCAATACTAAATTATTACTATGGGACTTTTTCATCAGTTTTGTATTGAAAAAGTTATATAAAATAATATTATTTAGCTAAACAGCACCTCTTCCTCACACTGACCTATTTTCCGAATATTATTTTCGAGTCGATCTACAACAACACAACCCACGGTGAAGGGAATCTGGACAATAACTGTACTGAATACTCGTACAGTTATTGTCCAGATTCCCTTCACCGTGGGTTGTGTTGTTGTAGATCGACTCGAAAATAACACAAAAAATTAAGTTTTCGGTCCACTTCATTCCAAAATTATTATCTGTTCATCACCGAAAATTGACCGTTGTCCTTGACCATAACTGGAACCCCATGAAACATTTCAAAGCGATCACCGCTATGTTCGGCTTTCTAGAGTGATAATGGGTTACTAAATAACATACAAATACGGAGATACCTGTAAATATTTAGGTGTAACTCCCACATCAGAGCACACGCAACAATATAACTGGTCTTAATTTAAAGGTCAACCACTCCGCTTGGATATAATATCAACTTTTCGGGTCTATGTCCTTCAGGGGTAAATATATACGCGATAGAATACTAATTTTGTCATTTTTCACACAAAAGTCAGGGTCCATTTGACCCGCTATATATGGACCGATCTTTATCAAAACAGGCATGCTTATTCTTTGGCCCGACCCCCTTCTCCATGCAAAATTTCACGATGTTCGGGCCATTATTGCGGCCTGTGGAGCGACCACAAAAACCGACAAAAATTTAGTATTTGGTCCATTTCATCACCTAAATATTAACCGATCTTTCCCAAAAACAATAGGGGTCTTCATTGACCAGAACCCATCCTACATGCAAAATTTCGTGAAGATTGGTCCATAATTGTGGCCTGTATCGTGTTTACAAAATATAATGGACAGACGGACGGACACACATGTCTAGATCGACTCAGCTAGTCGAGATATGACGATCGGTATACTTAAAGGTGGGTCTAGGACCAATATTTCGCGGCGTTACAAACTTTTGGGGCTGCACAAAGCTATAATACCCTGACAACATAGTTGTGTAGGGTATAAATATTACAATTATAAAACATGGTGCCGACATTGGGAACCTGTTATTCAATTCTCGGCATGGTTAAATAAGGCATTTGAGACTAAATCGTGTCTTCTATTATATAAAACAATCAAAATTAATTTTTTATAAGATAATTGTTATTTAGAGGACTTATTTAACATTTTTTCTCATTTTGAGCCAAAATGATCGAAAAGGTGCTTATTATTCACCCATATGGCGACTATAGGAAAACCTTAAATTTTTTTGTTCTTAAGGTCGGCATCGATAAAAATATTATTATTAGAAATATTTTTTAATGATTTTAAATTCTAAATTATTCTCCTCTATTTTCTTTACAATTATGAAGAAGATCCTTGTGAAAAAATATAATTTTAATATAGTTACAAGTCTTTTGAAATCGTCATGCCCACTATTTTTTTTCTTAAGAAACATGAATTATCGCTAGTGTTGACAAACCTCATTGACCAAATGTCAATTTTTGACCGAATAAATGAACTTAGCTCGATTAAATTTTATACAGAGATAGATTGCAGTGTCATTGAAGATTATTCAAGATATTTTTCATATTTAGTTATAGGATTTTTTAGTTATTTGAAGTTATATAAAACAGATGCCGACTATTGGTACATGCCGGAATTAGGTGCGTTTACCCTATATACTTTATGCAGTGTCCAACGAAAAGTTGCAAAAAACCGTGTTGCTCAATAATATATATGTGTTGTTATTTCAAATACTCACACCGTGTTAATATTTATATTTCACGCCATTTAATACTACTAAATGTTATATTATATTTCATACCAATGTCGACAGATTGTAGATCAACTCAAATGATATCAGAATTATAGAAAATCTAATTACAATTGCCAGAAAGCATTATATGTAAGTTGGCAGCACAAGTACACCTTCACATTGACATTACAATATTCGATCAGCTGTCAACTATTTAAGGAAATTGAAAATCCATTGTTATATATTTTTGGTTCGATTTTGTGAACAATCGAACTTATTTTAGACACACCATACAACTAAACGGTGTGACATATATCTCCATATTTAGAACAACAATAAAAAAAACTCATTATCCTCATCATCAAAATAATACCGCACAAATAAATTGTAATTTATGCTAAACGATTCTGCCAAATAAGTACCTTTTCTCACTCAGACACTCCATTAGATGGAGTTAATCAATGTACCCTTGAATAGAGCCAACATTAAATGTTGTGGCAAAATTTTAAAATTGCAAATTTAATTCAAACGTTTTGTTAGAAGTTTTTGTTTCCAATTGATGCTATTCTAACACTCGAAACACCTTAGATGGTTGAGTGTTGCACATCATTCTATTGATCGGCAAAACAGCAACAATAGATCTAAGTCTGCATTGCTGGATAGGTGAAAAGTTGGAAGTGGAGAAGCTTGGGAAGACTGATGACTTTGAAATTGCAACCAAATGTGGCAAGTCAAAAAACAATGGTACAACATTTGGTAGTTGGCGCAAATTATATGTGTCACGACAACAACATCAATATAAGTACTCTATTAGGTATCTAATGGTAAGTGGGGAGATATCCTCAGTTGCTTAAATGCAGTGTCAGTGCTGGTGCTTGTGGTGACCATGACAGCATTTACATTGGTAGTAGTTGAGAATTCGTCTTTGAACTCCCACTCGTAAATTGTACTACTGGTTAAATATCGCCGACGGAGTCAAAAATTGGATAAGACAGTGGTCCGTTTCTGTCTACTGCTTGATACACTAATAAAATGATTCACATTTTTGCACACCTTCCAAGAAATAAATGAAAAAGTTACCAGTAAGGAAAGCTCAAAAGTCGAACAGGGCCGACTATATGATACCCTTTCCCACTTTGCGTATATACCACAGATGTAACAAAGATTCTAATTGATAGGTGCAGTAACATATATGCCGATATAAACCAAGTAAGACAACGTTCTTCTCCAATTAGTTTGGTCGTATATGTACAATAAAATGCCGATAGAGTAAACATTGCATCTTTGGGGGGCACTAATATGAAATCATACAAAATTAAATATGTGAACTATACAGATGTATGAAACTATGTTAATGATTTTTTATGAAATAATGATTTTATGAAATATGTTATCATTCTTACGATTTTAATTTTTTTTATTGAAAATGGAATGTATCGGTCCACGTTTTAGAGCAGCCCTCATAAGCAGCATTGTTTTTTCAACGTAATCAACTGTAAGTTAGTATTCTAGATTCCGATTTAATATAATGGAGTACCATACTGCCAATATTTGTCCAATTGAGACAACATTTTGCACATAGTACTGAATTAGGTCCTGATTGATGTATGCGAAGTTTTGTTGAAATAGGTTCAGATTTAGATATATATATTTGCAAAAATATTTGTCCGATTAACCCAGAATTTTCACAGAGCACTGTAATAGGTCCATATTGATGTATGCTATGTTTTGTAGAAATCGGTTCAGATTAATATATAGCTCTCATATATACTTTCGTCCGATTATATGTAAATGGTGCACCAATCTCCCAATATTTGTCCGATTCCGACAAAATTTTACAAAGGGTACTTAATTAAGACCAAGTTGATGTGTGTGAAGTTTTGTTGAAATTAAGCTTCCAAATATATTTTCGTCCGATTTGATATTAATGGTGCACCGTAGAGTCTATGTTTGTTGATTTACACGAAATTTGGAAGAGGTGAGTTTAGAGTGATGTAAATATATATATTTCCATACTGGTTTTACATATGTCAAAATGAACCAGTAAGGGAAGTGTAAAGTCGGACTGGTCGGACTATATGATTCCCTTCACCACTTGGGTATATTGCACATATGTATTATTACAATTGTATGTCAATGTTCCCTCGAAGGAACATACTCATGTCTTTCTGCAACCTATGATAAATTTAATTTCATTCAGGCCGATTTAGAGTCGTCTGCGTACCATGGGACAAATTTATGGAAAACGATTTTTAGCAAAATTGATACTCGCTATTCGGTACGCCGCACTGTTAAAATTTTAATTTCAATCAGACACCCGTTCGAAGCTTTGACTGCATCTGCACCAAATTCAACAAAGCCCAATAACGTCATTCAAGTCTCAATTTGATACGTTGTGCAAAATTTCGTGTTAATCGGGCTATATATAAATCTGAACCGATTTTCACGAAACTTAGCACATATTATTTCGATTTTCACGAAACATAGCACACATCACACAGGCAAATCGAAGAATATATAGGGTCTTTGGGCACCATTAACATTAAATCGGTAGAAAATATATATGGGAGCTATATATAAATCTGACCCGTTTTTCACGAAACTTAACACACATTATTCCCGACTCAATTCAGTACGCTATGCAAAATTTCGGGCATCGAAAGATACATAAGAACTTTGGTGCACCATTTGTCTTAAATGGGACGAACATATATATGGGAGCTATATCTAAATATGAACCGATTTTCACGAAAATTAACATACATAATTCTAGAGCTAATTCAGTACGCTGTGCCAAATTTCGTACGTGTGCAAATCGAAGAATATATAGGGTCTTTGGTGTACCATTTACATTAAATCGGACGAAAATATATATGGGAGCTATATCTAAATATGGACCGATTTTCACGAAACTTAGCACACATAATTCTAGAGCTAATTCAGTACGCTGTGCCAAATTTCGTACGTGTGCAAATCGAAGACTATATAGGGTCTTTGGTGTACCATTTACATTAAATCGGACGAAAATATATATGGGAGCTATATCTAAATCTGAACCGATTTTTTTACTAAACTTAACACACATTATTCTAGGCTTAATTAAGTACGCGGTGCCAAATTTCGGGCAAATCGAAAGATACATAAGAACTTTGGTGCACCATTTGTCTTAAATGGGACGAAAATATATACGGGATATGAATCGATTTTCACGAAAATTAACACACACAATTCTAGAGCTAATTCAGTACGCTGTGCCAAATTTCGTACGTGTGCAAATACAAAAATATATAGAGTCTTTGGTGCACCATTTACATTAAATCGGACGAAAATATATATGGGAGCTATATCTAAATATGAACCGATTTTCACGAAACTTAGCACACATAATTCTAGGCTTAATTCAGTACGCTGTTCCAAAATTCGTGCAAATCGAAAGATATTTAGGGACCTTTCCCAGATTTATTCGCTGAAGTGTAGTTCAGGGTAATATAGCAGGATAACTATCGGGTTGGTGATATATAAATTTCGGTTCCGACGAGCTTTTCTCTTGTAATTACATTACATTCGTATCTGTCCGACTTTGATGTTTTACATGCCGTTTTCTTTTAAGGTTAGTGTTATATTTTGGGACCTTTAGGATGAGGTAAATTATAAAAGACGTTGCCCTGTGAAATAAGGGTAAAGAAGTGACCACACTCCCGATCCATGACACTGTGCTATGTATGGCCAACGTCGTCTTACTGTCCTATCAAATCTCATCATCACCATTGCACATCCATTAGAAATTCTAATTTTACAACAATTGAATTCTACTGGCCTCTAAAGGCATAACGTTGGAGTTTTCACTACTTTACTTCCTTACAGAAAAAAAAAAATAGAAATCGTATGCTAGTAAAAAACATCTGTCTTGACTTTCAAAACAGTAACTAAGTTACTTTTTGTTAAAAAAATGAATTTTAGTCACTTTGCCTAACAAAAAGTTACTTCTTCGTTTCAGCTCCAACTAACAATGCCAGAGCGTGCGAATTTCTCACGATATTTTGCTGTAAGATTTGTATTCTTCTAAACTATCTTCGAATAAACAGACAAAATAAAATAAAGCAACCACCATTGTTGTTTCGCCAAAAACCGTCTGTCGAAAAAATCATCCACTGAACATATGAGCGTGTAACTATTAGATAGAATTTAATAGCTTTATATGCAGTGTTATAATGAGCTGTTTTTAGCGTGTTTGGTTTTTGTTGCTATTTGCTGTAAGATATTGATGTCTGTGGTTTGCCAACGAATTTTTATAAATTACAAACAGTCATGATGATGAAGGAGGTAGCGACGACGATGATGATAATGCCTGTTATGACAATTATAATGCTGTTTTGTTCTATTCAGGTAACATGTGAAATCTAATCACAGGTTAACATCAAACATGTCGGAATTATACCTTGTGAAATTTTTCTATTTCCATATAGAGGGTTAGAGAGAGAGTTTGTAGCTTAGCAATGTTTAACATGAAATATAATCTTTACATGGGAATAGAGAAATTTCATTTTTGCGGCAGCTTATAAAGTGGTAAAAATTATAAACAGTTGTATCTTGAATTTCACATTGCAAGTGTCAATTAAATATAGTTGACCACAAAGGTTTCTTTATGTTTTAATAATTTATCTATAAATAAAGTACCACAGCTATTTCGTGTGTTTTATACCCTTCACCACACTGTGGTACAGGGTAGTATGTCTTTGTAAATATGTTTGTAACAGTCAAAAGGAAATGAGATAGACCATGGTTCCTTTTGAGAATATGCATATAATCACTTTCTGAGTCGATTTATGCATGTCTGTCCGTTTGTTGGTGCTAAATTGTAAACAAAGTACAGGTCGCAATTATCATCCGATTTGGATGAAATTTGGTAGAGCTCATTTGTTTGGCCCAAGGACGAATTCTATTGAAATGGGGAAAATCGGTTCAGATTTAGATATAGATCCCATATATATTTTCGTCAGATTAAATGTTAATGGTACACCAAAGTCCCTATACACCAAAGTCGCTACATATCTTTCGATTTGCACGAAATTTGGCATAGCGTACTGAATTGAGTCTAGAATGATGTGAGTTAAGTTTCGTGAAAATCGGGTCAAAATTAGATATAGCTCATATTTATGTTTTCGTCCGATTTTATGTATATGGAGAACCAAAATCCCTACATATCTTTCGATTTGCACGAAATTTAGCAAATCGTACTGAATTGAGTCTTGATTGATGTGTACTAAGTTTCGTGAAAATTGGTTCATATTTAAATATAGCTCCTATATATATTCTCGTCCGATTTAAAAGAAATGGTGCACCAAAGTTCCAATATATCATTCGCGTTGCACGAAATTTGACACAGCGAACTGAATTGAGTCTAGAATGACGTGTGTTAAGTTTCGAGAAAATCTCTTCAGATTTAGATATATGTCAATTAAATAATTTCGTCCGATTATATGTATATGGTGCACTAAAGTCCCTATATATCTTTCGTACTAAATTGAGTCTAGAATGATGTGTTCTATGTTTCGATATAGCTCCCACACATATTTTCGTCCGATTTTATGCAACTATTGGTGTACTATTTACTAAGTTTGCACAGCGTACTGAAATAGGTCCATATTGATGTATGGCAAGTATTAGGGAAATCGGTTTAGATTTAACAAGTGAAAAAGCGTTAAGTTCGGCCCGGCCGATCTTTGGATACCCTCCACCATAGATATACTGACAGGTACTAGAAATTAAAATATAGGGAACATACCAAAAAGTGGACCTATACCGACATTTCTAAAAACGGATTATGTTAACTATAATACAAATTTCTGAATTTTTTAATGGATAATTATACCCTCAGCCTTATGGCTAATAATGGTGTATACACTTTAACACCGTGAAAATGTGTCTCATCGAAATATTGCTTCTAGACCCCATGTTTCTTTGGACCAAATTCGTTTCAGAAAATTTAGATTTCATTCAAACTTTGCCCATCTTATTATTTCTTCCAAACATAGTTCAAATTCGAAGATGGGGAATATCGGTCCACTTCTTCCTTAAACTTCACGCAGGGGCTAGGCCAAAATGCGGCTATAGTTCATTATCGAACGTTACGTGCTAATTTTTTATCTCCTCCGCCTGATGAAATGATTACAACCGAGTCTTAGAAACAAACTCAAAACGCGGAATAAATCTGATAACTATTTTAATATAAAAAAGGGGGTTATATGGGGACTACCCCCAAAAAGGGGGCGAATATTAATAATTTTTGGTAGGGAGATTTGTAAACTTATAAGACTACAAAATACCAATTTACAGCGAATTCGGTTGAAAATCGTGCTCAAGAACCGCAAAATACCGAAAATTCGAGGGTACCCTTATATGGGGGCTTCCCGAAAAAATGGACCTATATTTATAATTTTTTGTGGAGAGATTTGCAATAAGAGCTCAAAGTATCAAATTTCAGTGAATTCGGTTGAAAAACGGGCTCAAGAACCCCAAAATACCGAAAATTGGGGGTACCCTTATATGAGGGCTACCCGAAAAAATTGACCTATTTTTATAATTTTTTGTGGAGAGACGCGCTCAAGAACCCCAAAATAAAATTTGGGTGTACCCTTATATGGGAGCTATGCCTAAACGTGGACCGATATAGCCCATCTTGAACTTATAGCCAATCTCCAACTTGATCTGCCTACAGACAAAAGACGACTCTATGCAAAATTTTGGCGCTCTATCTCAATTCGTTTAGACGCTAGAGTGATTACAACAGACAGTCGGACAGACGGACAAGCTTAGATCGTCATAGAATTTTACGCTGATCAAGAATATATATACTTTATAGGGTCGGAAATGATTATTTCGATGCGTTACAAACGGAAAAACCAAACTAATATACCCTCCATACTATGGTGGAGGGTATAAAAATAGCTTAATATATAGTTTCGTCTAATTTTATGGAAGTGATGCACTTTTTCCGATTCAGACGCAATTTGGTACAGCGTACTTATTTAAGTCCGGTTTGATGTCTATGGAGTTTTTTGAAATCGATTCAGATTTAGAAAACTCCCATATATAGTTTCGTACGATTTGATGTTAATAGTGCACAAAACTCCCAATATTTGTCCGAATGAGACAAACCAAATTCGTTTCAGAAAATTTAGATTTCATTCAAACTTTGCCCATCTTATTATTTCTTCCAAACTTAGTTCAAATTCGAAGATGGGGAATATCGGTCCACTTCTTCCTTAAACTTCACGCAGGGGCTAGGCCAAAATGCGGCTATAGTTCATTATCGAACGTTACGTGCTAATTTTTTATCTCCTCCGCCTGATGAAATGATTACAACCGAGTCTTAGAACCAAACTCAAAACGCGGAATAAATCTGATAACTATTTTAATATAAAAAAGGGGGTTATATGGGGACTACCCCCAAAAAGGGGGCGAATATTAATAATTTTTGGTAGGGAGATTTGTTAACTTATAAGACTACAAAATACAATTTACAGCGAATTCGGTTGAAAATCGTGCTCAAGAACCGCAAAATACCGAAAATTCGAGGGTACCCTTATATGGGGGCTTCCCAAAAAAATGGACCTATATTTATAATTTTTTGTGGAGAGATTTGCAATAAGAGCTCAAAGTATCAAATTTCAGTGAATTCGGTTGAAAAACGGGCTCAAGAACCCCAAAATACCGAAAATTGGGGGTACCCTTATATGAGGGCTTCCCGAAAAAATGGACCTATATTTATAATTTTTTGTGGAGAGACGCGCTCAAGAACCCCAAAATAAAATTTGGGTGTACCCTTATATGGGAGCTATGCCTAAACGTGGACCGATATAGCCCATCTTGAACTTATAGCCCATCTCCAACTTGATCTGCCTACAGACAAAAGACGACTCTATGCAAAATTTTGGCGCTCTATCTCAATTCGTTTAGACGCTAGAGTGATTACAACAGACAGTCGGACAGACGGACATGCTTAGATCGTCATAGAATTTTACGCTGATCAAGAATATATATACTTTATAGGGTCGGAAATGATTATCTCGATGCGTTACAAACGGAAAAACCAAACTAATATACCCTCCATACTATGGTGGAGGGTATAAAAATAGCTTGATATATAGTTTCGTCTAATTTTATGGAAGTGATGCACTTTTTCCGATTCAGACGCAATTTGGTACAGCGTACTTATTTAAGTCCGGTTTGATGTCTATGGAGTTTTTTGAAATCGATTCAGATTTAGAAAACACCCATATATAGTTTCGTACGATTTGATGTTAATAGTGCACAAAACTCCCAATATTTGTCCGAATGAGACAAAATCTTACGATATGTACGGAGTTAGGTCCTGATAAACCTATAGACTTTTTGTTGAAATCGGATCAGATTTAGATCCGATATATATTTTCGTCCAATTTTATGTAAATGGTGAACCGAATAGCCTATGTTTATTTGTCGGCGCCGTCCGACTTTTGAAATCGTAATCAATTATTTGCCGTTGCTTTTCCATGTATGGTTATTTTGTCTTAGTTCTATGATCCTGAGGTATTTTTTTATTGATACCTGTAGCTTATTTACTTGACATTGTATCATGATGTTTTCGATATCTGTGTTGCTAATTTTCATGGCAAGGCATGCCGTCCGCATAATCTAAATCTTCTCTGAGAGCAGACCTCATCATTTATTCCATACAGTATAATAGTAAAAAATTGAGGTGACAGAGCTAAGAACTGGAAGTTCTGCATCCTAATACATCGCTCTTATTATTCAGATTATTTTCTGGGATACATTTTTGTTCAATGCAGTTCGTCTGATTGTGTCGGAAACTTGTGGAGGGTGTGTCATTCTATAGACAGTTCTATAATGGTGTTGAGCGAAACAGACTCCACTTTCGGGGACCACCTGTTCATTCGGGGAAAACTTCTGCCAATATGCACAAGAGCTTCCATATGTTACAAGATTCATATACTGATTTTGGAAGAGTTTACCAATTGACGCCCTTTCCACATTTAAAACATACGTAACTCTTCTTTTATTCGCTCCTGTATTTGATTTTTCCAAATCGAAATGTAATATTTTTTAATAAAGCGTATAATTGGCCATTTTAGTTCCTTTTCGTCATGAAACAAGAAACCAATTAATTAAGTCCAAGTCAGCAATGAATTTTTATTGGCCCTTCACGATGTTCAGATGGATTGCAGCGTCTAACTAATAGCAATATTGGCTAGACAGTATATCATAAACAACAATCCGCCAACAACTTACGAGTCTAACCTAACCTAAGTGGCTACCATCAATCCACAAGTGTGGTAGCCAGTCAGTCAAACGACAGTTAGCACTGACCTTGACTTATTCACATATGAACGTTTACCACAAATTGTCTGACAATCACCTTTGCAGAAATGTCGTTATGAAATGGCGAATACAATTATATGGTATATATGTATGTTTGAGAGTATGTGTCATTGTTGAAGGGTCGACAATAGGTTGAATATGTGGACAAATTTTCTACAATAGCAAAATACGTCGGATTTATTGCAAAGATGATGTATATGTAGTAGTTAGAACCTGAATTTAGGGAAGTCATCCGTGGGTCCTGTTTTTTAAAAACCCATCGGGGAATAACAATCTCGACCTAGCCATCCATTACAGACAGTGAGATTATCGCCTTTAAATGTCTGATAAGTGCCAAGGACACGACTGGGAAGCAGCCACTATTAGTCAACCTCATGTCAAAGAAGACTACTACGAAAATGCATAGACAGAAGGTGGAGAAGCTGGATGTTGTATGACGAAAACGAGTGCATACTTCAAATTTTCCTTAACGAGGAAGGCGAGAATTGGAGAGGAGGTGGACCACACAAATTATAGCTAGGGACAGATGCAAAATATTGTCACAAACGGACAATTATTGGAAGTTCGGTTCACCATTTAGATAAAATCGGACGAAAATATATTTGAGAGCCTAAATCTGAAACGATTTCAACAAAACTTCACAAACAACAAACTGGGCTTAATTCAGTATGTTGTGCAAAATGTTTCCTCAATCGGACAAATATATGGAAGCTATATCAAAATCTGTACCGATTCAACAAAACTTCACACATATCAAACCTAATTCAGTTCGCCAAATCGGACTAGTATTGCGAGTTCGGTGCACCATTTACAAATATTGGGAGTTTGTTGCACCAATTACATAAATCGGACGAAACCATATATGGGAGCTATATCTAAATCTCATTCAGTACGCTGCGCAAAATTTGGTCTCTATCGGACATATATTGGGAGTTTAGTGCATGATTTAGATAAAATTGGACAAAAATATAGTGTCGTACGTAATGAAAACAATTTTACTGAAATATATAAAATATCACACTTTTCAATGGAAATACCACATGGCGTCACTACAAATTCAAATTATATTTCGTTAAACCCTATTGTATACAATTGCCAACACAAAGCAGCAACCTCGGAGCAGTGACCACAACTAATTAACTCATAATGCTATTGGGTAGCCAAATGCATTTTTACAGTCAGTGTCCATATCAAATGCGAATACTGCGAAGGATCGTGCGGTTTTCAACAGTAATCAGCATCAATGGCTATTGTCGTGGTCATCATTTGTTTTTCTACTTTTCTTGTTCATCGCCAACGAGGACCACAATTATGACGAAGATAACTATCATCATTATTACGATGATCCTCTTAGCAAATGGTTGTAAAAATTATTATTACCACACATATAAATAGACGAGAATAGATGAACCAGAACATCACTACTAGCGGCAGGATGAACATAAAAAGTAGAAAAGGTCTAAAATCAAAGAAATGATAAGCAGAGAATTTTTTATGTTTATTTGGCGAAAACTTAGTGAGTGAATAATGTGGAAATGTTACCATTAAAGTAAGTGGTATGGGTTTTTCTAGAACTACCCACTTAGTTGCTTAGGTTAGGAAATTAAACAATTTTTAGTGCGTTTGAGATCTAATTATGTTTTATTACCAAAAATTACCATAAACAAGATCAAATTTCATGGGAAGAAATAAAATTATTTAGTGGTCCAGTATTAATGGGATTTTTTTGTGCGATAGTGCGTTATTTATTAATATAGTTATTAGACACAATCGGATTATGTGAGATAAATGAGATCAGTGGATTTTTATGGATACAATGATATAAATGCGATTTTATTACATTTTAATTGAACCTAGTATTTTCAGTATAATATAAATTATATAAGGTATAAAGTTTTTTACTCTTCAACATTATTTTAATATAAACAAGTAAAACAGGCGTTAAGTTCGGCCCGGCCGAATCGCAAAACCCATAACCCTAAAATCGCAAAACCACAAAATGTGGACGATTTTGACGACGCATGATAGTGTAGAACATGTATATAAAATACCCAAAATACTGCAATTTAGAGGGTAATGTTATATGAGATCATCATCAACGTACATATGATTTTATTTCGGGGGTAGGGTGGAAGCTTCAGGTTCAATATGCAAATTGTCATTGCAGAAAAAAATTGTACGCGTACATCGATGCAGGATATACCTAAAGCGGGGATAATATTAATTATATGGACCGATATAGACCATCTTCGAAATTGACAGCCTCTCAGTTTGTTTAGAGGCTGTTATAGGGTCAGAAATGAATATTCCGATGAGCTACAAACGGAAAAACACACAATATAACATCCATACTACTGTTGAGGGTATAAAAAGCGGGAGACTATGGAGACTATCCCCAAAAGTGTGTGAATATTTATAATATTTAGGAGGGAGACTAGTTACCATATAGGAATTCAAAATACCCAATTTAGTACCGAAAATTGGGGAATACCCTTATATGAGGGGCATCGTTAAACGTAGGGCTTTGTCATTTTCAAACTAGATCTTAGAATTTTATTCTGATCAAGAATATATATACTTTATATCGTCAGAAAAGAATTTTTCAAAAAGTTACAAACGGAATAACAGAATTAATATACCCTCCATACAATGGTGGAGGATATAGTAAGTATATATAGTAATAGTAATATGGAGATAATTCCAAATGTTGTTGAAAAACACGTTCGAAAATCCCAAAATATCGAAATTTGTGGGTATTGTTTTAAGGGGGCTATCTGGTACTGCTCATTAGATCCAACATACTTAATTACAGTCAATTTGAGTATACAATTTGTGCAAATTTTTAAGAGATTTTGTACCACATGGGAATCCAAAATTTCAATTTAGAACCATCGGAAAACGCGATCAAAATTCCCAAAAAAGGAACATTTGTGAGAACATTTATATGGAGGCTACACGAAAAACTAGACCAAGGTTCATAATTTTTAGAGGGGATATATTGTACCTAAAAATAACCCAAATAATAAAGCAGATTTTTTATATGGGAGACTGTATGAATATTTTCTGAAAATAAATTTTCTATTAATTAGAATCTGGAATACCAGCCAATACATATCCAAAATGTGGCTACAACCTTCAAAATATTAAAATTTTGGTTTTTGTGAAAACATGAATCAATTGAAAGTAAGGAAAGTTCAAAAGTTGGACTATATAATACCCTTAACCGCTTTGGATACATTCAAGAGATGCTAATATATACAATATCCTGTAGATAGAACAGACGTATAATCTTTAGAGGACAATTGAAATGGAATGGGGCGAAACTAACTGTGAGCTATAGATATTTGAAACCATGCACATACCATTGTGAAATCTATGAAAAATTTTATGTCAATCGGTTTGTTCTGTGTACCATTTGTATGAAATCGAGCAAAATAATGTATGTGGAGCTATATGTAAATCTGGACCTAATTGAGCAACCATAGCATATACCGTTTGGTAAGCTGCAGCACAGAGCGCTGTCCACAATTTTATCTCGTGTATATGGAACAGCCGTAGGCTTCTCGGTGCACCTTTTACCAAAAATCGGACGAATGAGAGCTCTATCTAAATCTAAACCGATTTGCACAAAGCGTCGTATACATTAATATGGACCTATCTCAATACGCTGTGCAAAAGTTTGATTCAATCGGAGAATTCTTGGGAGTTTGGTGCACCATTTACCAAAAAATCGGTATAGTTTAGCTATATCCAAATCTGAACCGATTTTCACAAAACTTTGTATGCATCAATGCGGGCCTATTTTAATATGCTCTGCAAAATTTTGTCTCAATCGAAATAAATATTGAAAGTTTGGTGCACCATTTACCAAAAATCGGACGAAACTATATATGAGAGCTATATCTAAATAGGGTTCGTCCTTGGGAAATGGCTGTGCCAAATTTCATCCAAATCGGATCATAAATGCGACCTGTACTTTGCTCACAAAAATACATGGACCGACGGACGGACATGCGTAAATCGACTCAGAAAGTGGTTCTATGCATATTCTCAAAAGGAACCTTTTGCCTGTTGCAAAACAAATGCACAGAGTAGAGTAGTGAGGGGTATAAAAACGGAAAATAGGAGAGTCAGGAAGTAACTGTGGAAAGTAGACTCATGTCGAAATTTTCCTAAGATTTTCATGAACTAATGCCAAATTACTTTTCGGCTGGAAAGTAGGTCTGAGCCTGGGCTGGACTTCACATTGTTTCAATATCGAACATAAACCAATATTGAACCCCTACTGTATCACCAAAATAAAGAAAATGGGTTATGTCTATCATATGCCTAAACCCGGAAAGTCTTCGGAAAATTACCAAAAACGTTGACCGATCAACCCCATTTAAAATATTAAACGTTCTAGTGAAAATCTTCTTTAAAACTTAGATCTCTCCAGGTTTAGTATTATGATTTCCCCACAATTTATTCATTGGAACAACATTGTAATTTTGTGTTTAATTTGTTAGGCTCAATATTAATTAGCCCCTTTGTAAATATTAATTAATAATCATAATACAAAATACCCCCCGTCCTAATCGATTATGTGTTAATGACAACGTTAACACAATCAATTTGAATAATTTTGTGATTTGAAGTTCAATGCAATTTGATTTATTTGCCATACATGGTCGGCGTCTTTCTATAAGTGCTAATACAAATGTTTGTTTCGTAAGTCTTTTGTTTATTCATTGCAAATTATCGGTGTTCATTTACAAATATGTATATGAACACAACAACATATTAACTTAATATGCATTTTATTTTGTTTGAATACAAATTATTAAATATGTTTAATGCATTTATGCAAATGATAAAAACAAAATATTTACAAATTTCCTCCTCCAAACTTTAAGAGGAATATACTGCAACAATGTTGTGGTGCTTATTTAGTTTTAAATAGCCATTTGTTGAGAATTAAATAAGCATGGCAAGTTGCTTCCGTGTGTGTTTTTTATTTTATTATGAGGTAGGTTTTGGGGTATGACATCAACATATTGGGTACAATGTATTTTGCATGGTAGCGGGCAATAGAACAATGGATAGGACTAATAATTCAAACAAATTGAATTTTCCGTTAATGTTAGAGCTCTACACATACATACAGAGATTTTCACAGAACAAAGGGAAAGGTTCAAAAATGTAATGAATATGGCATTGAATTATGGCTTAAGAAAATTATAAAATAAAATTTGTCATTTCTTTTGTAACACATCGAGACCCACAACATTCTATGTCGATTTATGCATGTGTTGAAGTCACAATAAAGATCGCAATCTTTTGGCGAACCGGAGTGTAGAATGTATATAGCATTCGAACTATAGATATGTGAAAAGTACTAAATTTGGTACAATTTTGTAGCATGTGAATGGATAGAGTAAAAAACTTGAAACTTTGAATGCGAATTATGGTTGAGATATTGGGTCTATTTAAGGAGATTTTATTGGAAAGCGTGTACTCATGTGTCCGAAAAGTACTATATTTGGTACAAATTTAATTTGTAGATTCAAATCGAGCTGCAATCCAGAAATTTGAAATTAACATTGCCGTATGAGTGTAGGATCGGGATATGTAAGTAGTTTTGGAAATTTTTTACATATGTGTACGAAAAGTACTACATCGTACTATAATTGGTACAATTTGGATTTGGGTGAACCGATAGCGGGAATAACGAAATTTGGAGTCAGGATCATTGTAGGGATGTAGGATTAGAGTCAGGATTCAGTTTAAGAAAATAATACTTATGTGTACTAAGTGCTACTAAATTTGGTACAATAAGAATTTTAGGTGAACCAATAGAGCCAGAATCATAAAAATTGGAGTCAGAATCACTGTTGAGGTGTAAGATTGAGATATGTAGGAAGTTTTAGAAATTTGTACTAATGCTTACTAAATTTGGTACAATTTAAATTGTGGGAGAAGCGATAGAGTTTAAATCATGAAATTATGATTTAAGATCACTGTGGAGGTGTAGGATTGGGTTAAGTAGGAGGTTTTGGAAATTTGTACTAAAGCGTACTAATTTTGGTACAATTTGAATTGTGGGTGAACCGAAAGAGTTGGAATCCTGAAACTTGAATTTAGGATCACTGTGGTGGTGTAGGTTTGGGATAAGTAAGAGGTTTTGGAAATTCGTACTACTGTGTACTAAATTTGGTACAATTTGAATTGTGGGTGAATTGATAGTGTGGGAATCCTGAAACTTGGATTTAGGATCACTGTGGGGGTGTAGATTTGGGGTAAGTAAGACGTTTTGGAACTACGTACTACTGTGTACTAAATTTGGTACAATTTGAATTGTGGGTGAACCGATAGAGTTGGAATCCTGAAATTTATATTTAGGATCACTGTGGGGGTGTAGATTTGGGGTAAGTAAGACGTTTTGGAACTACGTACTACTACTAAATTTGGTACAATTTGAATTGTGAACCTATGGAGATGGAATCCTGTAACATGGATTTAGAATCATTGTCGGGGTGTAGCCTTGTATTAAGTAGGAGGTTTTGGAAAGGTTTTGGAAATCATCATTGGAATCCAGAAACTTAGATTTGGGAGCATTTTCAGGGTGTATGTTTGGAAATTCGTACTACTGTGTACTAAATTTGGTACACTTTAAATAATTGGAATCCTGAAATTTGAATTTGGACTCATTGAGGGGGTGTATGATCGGGGTATTCAGGAAGTTTTGTTGGATGGTTGAGGAGGGTACTTGTGGAAATAATGTGTGCTAAATGGAACTTTCGAGCTCGAAATATGAAATTTAGTACTAGAATTTAATTTATGGTCGATATTTATGTGTGGATTGTTTAGTTTTTCTGACATATGCAGTTTTCTGTGGAAATAAAATAATATGTTAATACCTGTTTATGTATTTCTTACATTCGCTAACGAAGTTGCGGGCATATGCTAGTATTTGATATAGTGCTTTGAAATTTGCACTGCCACTGCTATTATTCCGATTGCAAATTGGCTACATTGGTCCACGATTTGGTACAGCCCCCAAATAACGGCCCCCCAATTATTCGGTATTATGAGGATTTTTGACATGTTTTTCAATCGAATTGACTGTAATTTGCTAAGTTTGGTTCTCATTAGGTATCAAATCTTTCCACTTAAAATAATCAATATTGGTCACCTTTTTAGGGTAGCCCCCATATAACGGTACCCCCATTATTTGGTATTTTGGGGGTTTTAGACACGGTTTTCAGCAGAAAAAGCTGTATTTTAGCATTTTGCATTAACTTTTGCTATCAGATCTGTTCACGAAAATGTAGCAATATTGGCTTATGTTTCAGGGTAGCCCCATATAACGGTACCTACAATATTCGGCATTTTGATTGTTTTTGGGCATTATTTGTTAACATTTTAAGGAAGTCCCCAAAGATTTGTATTTTGGGCAACTTGTTCCAAACAATTTGAGAGCAGTTTAATATGATGGATTCTCATCTCATGGGGTGCCAACACCTCCATATAACCGTATATTTCGGTATTTTGGGGGGCTTGTACACGTTAGCTGTACTATTATATTTTGGATACTCATTGAGTAGAAAATCTCCTTATCAAAATGATTAATATTGGCTTATGTTTCCGGGTTTCCTTCATATAATGTAATTTTTCTCATTGAAGTAGCTATAATTTGATATATACCCTGATGAGTTCTAGAAATCGTTTAAGTTTTTAAATTAGAGTGTCTGTAATTCGGAACACTATTTTTCCATAATATAGTCCCCAAATAACTGCCCAATGAGCTAAAAGAATTTTTGACTGCACTTCACCTGGTGGAGGATAAAAAAGTTAACACGTTTTTGCATGTTTTATCAAAAAATTGACAATATGTGTGTGAGGTACCAGAGGAAGTGGCCCGGCTGTTAGATTTCATCTTAGGATTTAATAAAGGTAGAATTACGATCAGCAGATGATGCATTTTTAAAATACTTGGTCAGTGGTTTTTAAAAGAAAGAAGTGGGCCGATATTTGCCATCATCATTACTACATGTAAAGATCGGTAAGATTTGATTACCTCATCAGTTTTAAGTGAGAATTAAATATTATGCATTGTTGACACTTATGTGGAAATTGAGTGCTTGACAATTTTCCGACTTGACCTATGTTTAGGGAATGTACTTCGATGTACAAAGTTTGGGTAAATTCGGATTCTCATAATATTTTGTCGTTTGTTGTGTAGGTACCAGAAGGAATGAAACGATAGAGTTTGATCCTAATACTCGTATGTATATTTTCGATACCCACGTATAATAACTATGAAATCAAAATGAATATACATGGAATTAATTTTGTTTACGATAGTCATGTCTTTTGGCTGCTGACAGGTCTAGTTCGAGAATGACCAATGTCTGTCCTTAGAACAGTACCCCAACTGTTGGAGTATTCCAATATTTAAACCAGATATCAAACCCAAAGGACTGACTTTTTTTTTAACAATATAGAATATAACTCAAAAACTTCATAGAATACTTAAGTTAACGAAGGTTTATTAGCATGTTTCTGTTACGAATAAACAATAAGGTTGTTAGCTATGCGGTTGACTTCCATTTCTGCAGTTTTCTCACAACCAACAAAAATCTATTTTCTGCAAAATATAAAGCTCTTTATTAACTTCTATAATAGCATCCTGGGAAAACTCAACTTTAAATCATACCAATTAATTTAAAATTCTTACAAGCAATTATAATTCCTAATAATAACTGGATGACTCACAGTGTCAACAGATAATCAAAAAAAAATCTTTGGAGATGCTGGACCAAAGTGACTCACTACACCATAGATATTCTCTACATTTCTAAACATCATGTTGAGTTTGCTTTTGTTTTCAAGTTGTCCTACTGATGTTATGTATGATTATGATAATAGTTGTCTGTCCTTCCATCGTCCATCCGTATGTTTCGAGTGTGGCAATTGCTTATGTATTTGCCATATTTGCTCATAACAGCAACAGCCAACAAGCCAAATGTTAGCAGCGTAGAAAAATCATCGTCAGCGTCGTCATCATCATCATCATCATCCAGCAGACACAACATGTTTTATGATATCTTTATGGTGATTTATTATCATTTGATTTTGAAAAGGCAGACGCCTAAACATAGTTCATACCAAACCTTAAGAATTTTTGGGCTTATTGAGTATCCACAAGCAACCATTCTTCTGAAAAGGCTTCTTCTGCAACAATCGCATTATTCTTTTTAACTGAGAACAAGAAAAAAAAAAGGAGAAACAATTTCTATGGCTAACATCTTCACATCGTAGAACAAAATTAAACTCTTAATGGGTTCACCAAAGTGGACATGTGGTATTGATATATAAATTTATTTCAAATATTTAACGTTTTGTTTAGAAATAATTTGGAATTCTTCACTAATACGAATAAATGACTTTGGTTGAGCATTCATTTTTATTCGATATTCTACTAGAAGATACCCACGCAACATTGACATAACATAACTCCTTCAGAATAAGTGAATTTCAAGATGACCGTTAAATGGATAATTATTTAATAAATCGGATTCTCGCTGACTAATAATGAACGCTTACTTAAGAGGATAGGTTCAATACAGTAAAAACATGTATTCGGATATGCGGATATCCGGATACGCGGATATTCTCATCGCTCCTTATGATAAGATAAATGATAAATGTACAATGAAATAATTCTGCACGGAGCTATGAATAAATTTGGCTAGATTTTCCAATCCAAGACCAGTAAGGAAAGTAGTAAAGTCGGACTTCACCACTTTGGGTATATTCAACAGATGAATCCTAACAAACGTCGCATTTTTGAAGGACCAATCAAATGAAATTGGATCCATAAACATGTCATTCTGCAACCTATACTAAATTTTTCATTTGGTCAGACATAGAGTTGCTTCTTGCAATGGGATAAAATTGTGTAAATCAATCTAATGCAATTATCAATCGGACACCCGTTGATTATTTGAATAAATATCTGATAAACATGAGGAGTTTGGTGTACCATTTACTTAAAATTGGACAAAAATATATATAAAAGCTATATCGAAATCTAAACCGATTTCATCGAAACTTGTCACAGGTTTTGAGTTCTTGAAGCATCATTTACTTAAAATCGGGAGAAAATATATATGGTAGCTCTATCCAAATTTGAACTGATTTCAACAACAACGTCCACATGCTAGGCTATATTAACTTCAGTACGTTTTCCAAAATTTTGTGTCAATCGGCCTAATGTTGGGTCTTTATAATATTATATTTATAATTATATATATTTATAATTAATTTAACTAAAATCGGACGAAACTATATATGGGAGCTATATCTAAATTTGTAACAAACGGTCTAATACCATAGACAGGCGACAGCCTTAATTTGCAATAAAAAAATTCTTAATTTGAATTAATTTTTACCCCTGACAGACGAGAGTTTCTGCATTTACGAAGCAGTTTTTTTGTTTGAAAACAATTGTTTGTCTGTGTATATGAAGAATATATTGAAATATGTTTGCAAGATTTTTCGGAATTACACCTTAATAAAATAGATATATGACATAAAGGGAAAATAGCGGCTATGATGTTGGCAAAAGAGGTCCCAATATGAAAGAATGTTGAAATTTGCCTTTATTTCTCATATTTATTTTTATAAACGTAAAAAAAATTTACAACAATCAATTGATTTTCGACAGCATTGCCATATTGAAATTCCTTAATTCAGTATAAATTCAGTTTGATTTTGTGCATTAACAACACATAAAATGAGGATAATGTACAATTTAATTTGAATTAAGACTGTTAATGCAAATTAAGGCTGTCGTCTGTCTAGGCTATTACTTTGGGTCTTTGTGCACCTTTTATTTAAAATCGCACGAAACTATTTCTAGGAGCTATATGTAAATCTGAACCGATTTCAACAAAACTTGTCACACTTTATGTTATATTATCTGCCGTACGTTGTGCAAAATTTTGTGTCAATCGGACCCACCTGGGGAATTTGGTGTAGAATTTATATCTAATTTCTAGGTTATACTAACTTCAAAACGTTGTGCAAAATTTTGTGTCAATTTTGTGCAAAATCGACGAAAATAAATATGGGAGATACATCTAAATCTTGACCCATTCTCAGGAAACTTAACACACATCATTAAAGACCCAATTCAGTACACTATGCCAAGTTTCGTGCAAATCGAATGATATATAGGGTCATTGGTGTACCATTTACATTAAATCGGACGAAAATATATATGGGAGCTATATCTAAATCTGAACCGATTTTCAGGAAACTTCACACACATCATTATTGACCTAATTTAGTACACTATGCCACATTTCGTGCAAATCGAAACATATATAGAGAGACTTTGGGGTACCATTTACCTTAAATCGGATGAAAATAAATATGGGAGCTATATCTAAACCTAAACCGATTTTCACGAAATATAAAACACATCATTCTAGACTTTATTCAGTACGCCATGCCAAATTTCGTGCAAATCGAAGGATATATAGGGACCGTTTACATTAAATCGGACGAAAATATATATGGGAGCTATATCTAAATCTGAACCGATTTTTCCCAATTTCAATTGGGTTCGTCCTTGGGCCAAATAAGTGACCTGAGACATATTTCATCCAAATCGGATCATAAATGCGACCTGTGCTTTGTTTACAATCTAACATCTACAGACGGACGGACGGACATGCGTAAATCGACTCAGAAAGTGATTCTATGCATATTCTCAAAAGCAACCATCTGTCTATCTCGTTTCCTTTTGCCTGTTACAAACATATGCACAAAGACATAATACCCTGTACCACAGTGTGGTGAAGGGTATAAAAATTAGACAGTAGCAAGACGTTATGCGAGTAAACATGTAGAGATGAAGATGGAGACCTGATGAAAGATACAGATATTCGTCGACTATAAAGCCGCATTCAACTATAAAGCCCTATTCGTTCAGAGGTATTTAAAGCCATGTCTGTGTTCGGCATTCCTGCAAAAGTAATACAGCTATGTAGGATTACTTTAACTGGTACTTTTACCAGCAGTTAAAATCGGAAAGGACCTATCGGAGCCCTCCAGTACCGAACGAGGATTCTGACATAGTGACTGTTTGTCGTGTGACCTGGTTAACATCCTGCTGGAAAACGAGACGTAGGCGAGTAATATGCCTACGCCGACGACATCGACATAATGGGTCGAACACTGAGAGCGGTATAAGCCATCTTCAAACAAACTACGAAGGAGTCTGCTAAAGTAGGTCGTGCAGTAAATGGAATGGAAGACCAAGATGGTATCAACGCGCAAGAAGTCCAGTAGACTCGGAGCATCTCTTCTATGTACCCAAAGTGGTATTTTCTCGATTCAGATATGTTCATGTTTATACCCTTCACCACACTGTGGTACTATGTCTTTGTGCGTATGTTTGTAACAGACAAAAAGAAACGAGATAGACATATGGTTCCTTTTGAGAATATGGAAAGAATAACTTTCTGAATCGATTTATGCATGTCTGCCCGTCCGTCTGTCTGTCCATGTTAAATTGTAAACAAAGTACAGGTCGCATTTATGATCCGATTTGGATGAAATTTGTCTCAGGTCACTTACTTGGCCCAAGGACGAACCCAATTGAAATTGGGAAAAATCGGTTCAGATTTAGATATAGCTCCCATATATATTTTCGTCCGATTTAATGTAAACGGTCCCTATATATCCTTCGATTTGCACGAAATTTGGCATGGCGTACTGAATAAAGTCTAGAATGATGTGTTTTATACTTCGTGAAAATCGGTTTAGGTTTAGATATAGCTCCCATATTTATTTTCATCCGATTTAAGGTAAATGGTACCCCAAAGTCTCTCTATATATGTTTCGATTTGCACGAAATGTGGCATAGTGTACTGAATTAGTTCAATAATGATGTGTGTGAAGTTTCCTGAAAATCGGTTCAGGTTTAGATATAGCTCCCATATATATTTTCGTCCGATTTAAAGTAAATGGGGCACCAAAGTCCCTCCATATCTTTCGATTTGCACAAAATTTGCCACAGAGTACTGAATTAGGTCCAGAATGATGCGTGCCAAATTTCGAGAAAATCGGTTCAGATTTAGATATAGCTCCTACATATAGTTTCGTCCGATTGAAGGTAAATGGGGCACCAAAGTCCCTCTATATCTTTCGATTTGCATGAAATTTGGCACAGAGTACTGAATTAGGTCCAGAATGATGTGTGCTAAGTTTCGAGAAAATCGGTTCAGATTTAGATATAGCTCCCATATATAGTTTCGTCCGATTTAAGGTAAATGGGGCACCAAAGTACCTCTATATCTTTCGATTTGCTTGAAATTTGGCACAAAGTACTGAATGAAGTCTAGAATAATGTCTGCCAAATTTCGTGAATTAGATATAGCTCCCATATATAGTTTCGTCCGATTTCATGTAAATGGTACACCAAAGTCCCTATATATCTTTCCATTTGCTCGAAATATAGCATGACGTATTGAATTGAGCGTAGAGGGATGTCTGCCAAGTTTCGTGAAAATCGGTTCAGATCTATATATATATATATATATATATATTTTTTTTTTTGTCCGATTTAATTTAAATATTGTGCCAAAGTTCTTATGTTGCATATCGTACTGAATTTAGGCCAGAATTTTGTGTGTCAAGTTTCGAAAAATTCGGTTGGGATTTAGATATAGCTGATATGAAGTAATTGACGCACCAAGAAACCAATATATGGCTGATAGGAACTAAACGTACCGAAATTAGTATAACTTAACCTTTGACAAATTTCGTTGAAATCGTTTCATATTTGGGTGTAGCTTCTATATATACTTTCGTCCGATTTCAAGTAAATTGTACATCAAACTCCTCATGTTTGTCAGATTGACATCAAATTTTGCACAGCGTACAAAATTGAGCCTAGAATAACGTAGTTGCGTTTTCTAGATGTACAGACATAACCCAACGGATGACCTATTGATATTTGTTTGAAGTCGATTTTCATACTTTTATCCCAAACGAATGACATGTTTATGGATAGATCTAGTCCGATTCACATTTAGATAAATATCACATTTTTTATTTAATCCAATTTCATGTTAATAATGCTGTTTAATATACCCATAGTGGTGAAGGGTATCATATAGTCGGCCCCGTCCGACTTTACTACTTTCCTTACTGGTTTTAGCATATTTTTCAACAAATTCCAGCATTTTTTCTCAATCAATTTTTGGCAACACTGATTACGACACTCCTGGTGATTACAACAAGCAGGTGGGTAAGTAAGTGGAGCGGAGGAGGCTTCCCCTATCTGTTGTGTGTACAGCTTTTTGCCGTCGAGGTTCCGTGTTACATTAGATCGCACCTTTGATGATATATTAAGACGGGTGCGAACCTTGGCTGCCACAAGCTAATGGTCCGAATCTCTCCGAATATTCGCTTCTCGCATCGATCGAACGTCTAAAACACTGGATGAAGACCTTCGGTCTATCGCAACATGATCAATTTGTTTTCTCGTTGCTTGATCAGGTGGCCTTGTGTATATCGAGATTCTTGAATCTGGTGCTGCTAACTACCACGTTTTTTTTGCTGCCGCGAAGTCCATCAATCTCATGCCGTTGTCAGATGTTTCTTCATAGAGGAGTTGGGACCAAAAATAGTTTCCCTTCCGAGCAGAATTTGAATGTCATGGCCAGCGTAGTGGTCATATGCTGTTTCTAGACGCTCGTAAAATATGTCTTTGGTCTGTTCATCTTTGTCTTTCATCGGACCATGGGCGCAAATGAAATGTTATAATTTCAAATCCGATCATATATAAAATTCTTAATGCAGCCATTAATTATACCTTACATAGTGTAGGTTATAGTGTTATTTTTGATGAAATTTTTTATTCGAAAAGTCACGAAAGTATGGATCTACCAACATAAACAATATTTTGTAGAGTATACCCCAAAGAATAAAGGACGAAAGTCTATCCTTTGACTTAACATATTTAAACAGTTATTCACGTGAACTCTCTCGAAATCGCCCAACCTACCTACTAGCATTTAAATATTCCACATAATATCTCAAAAATATATTTACAATTACAAATAAGACATATTCAAATATAATCTTGATATGTTCCTCCAAAAATTATAAATGCCCCGTTGTTAGTGATCTTCTTCATTATTAATGCCTAAATATTTACTTTCTATCGGTTATGGACCTTTCATGTTTACAATCACCAGTCACTTGTAGCGTTATCGTTATGCCATTGCAAAACTGTTTTGCCATTTCATTTTCATGTCTTAAGGGCCAAGAGCGTGTCCATAAGTTCAACATCCCATTTTGGGTTTGTTCTGTATGTTTGTATGCCTAATATTAAATTTGCTATCATCTACGTTTTGTTCTTCTTTCGAGCCTTTGTTTTTGCAAATCATGTTTGACTATCTATGCCTTTTTTGTTGCTGCTACATACATACGTTTTGTCCAGCAGTATATCATTCAATTTTACGTCCAGTTAGCCAGGCAAGCGGGCCAGCCAACAACCCGTTCAAAATTTTAGCTGCTTTGTAACTTTGCCCTTTGCATGTTCCACTTGAATGTCGTTAGATGAATATTTTTTTGTTGTAGTTGAAGCTATTGGATTTCCTGCTCTTGGTTGTGGTTTTTGGGGGAGTTTTTCCAAGGTAAGCAGTCTCTATTCACTTGCTTCTTCTTATAGATTGTTAGCATATTATCGCAACGTCTAAGATCATGTCTGAGTACACGACTTTTTGCATGAATATCAATTTATCTACTTACTGTCGTTGTTCGCTCACAATATTTTCTTTATAAAAATAATTAATTTAAATATTTTGAAGATCACCAGCACCAGGGGCGTTGTTCAGAACGTCAAACAAGGTGAAATGAATTAAAAATTGAGATAGGTTAGGGTTTTTAGTGTTCGGTTTTTAAGAAACATCAATCATGGGCATAGATCTAAACTTTTTAATATATTTATATGGACCAAAACGTTGACATTCCGGGTTCTTTGAATGTGAAAAAATATATTTTTTTCAACATCTTTGTGTTGATATATCTGCTAAGGGTTTTGCCAATCGACGTGGCAAACATCAGAACTACTAAATTTAGAATTTTTCCTGGGCAAAAGTATTGATTATTTCTGGTAGGCTGATCTGATGGGAACATCAATTACCAGAATATAAAAAAATGGAATCGAAACATTCTAATCCGTTTAGATTGTATGCGTATTAAGAGTATATGTAATTTATTTATTCCAATCGGAAAATCAAACCTCAATATAAATCATTTTTGTATGGTAGAAATAAACAGACCCTATTGCTATATATTCATTTCTTTATTTTATTCATATATACAACACACACGTTTGTTGCTTAAACCACTTATACAAATACTACAGCGCTTTGCCTACAGTTGAGATTTTTAAAGAAATCTCAAAAATCATTGATAAATATCTTATTTGACAATACAAATCATTTATTATTCCTTAGGTCAAACACGTTTAGACTTGTCTTCGAGCGTAAATTTCACTTTCAAGCGTCACACTTTAAGCAGCGTCTGTAGGCAAAGAAGATAGAAATTTTTGAATCTAGACATCTATTTAAATGAACACAATTAAAGAAAATACACAATTAAATTAAATAAATACACAAAATGACATGCAAAAAAGTTTCATCCAACTGGAACCCGGAATGTGAAATTAAAGCCAAATCAATTGGTAAAAGCCGATAAAACATACCAAGTACAGGAAATGAGGCTGTAACTTGATATAGGCTATACCATAATGTGGACCGATATATCCCATTTACGATTCTAAACATACTGTGAAGAATACTTAAATAAAAACTAAACAAGTGAAAAAGCGTTAAGATCGGCCGGGACAGGTACTAGGAATGAAAATATAGGGAACATACCATAAAGTGGTCTTATACCAACATTTCTAAAAACGGATTATGTAAACCATAGACCAGAAATGTTTAATGGATATTTATACCATCAGCATTATGGGGTGTATACACTTTAACACGGTGAAAATGTGCCTCATATAACCAATAATATTGGTTTAGACCCTATGTTTCTTTGGACCAAATACGTTTCAGAAAATTTAGTATTCATCCAAATCTCTCCGAATATTGGCTTCTCGCATCGATCGAACGTCTAAAACACTGGATGAAGACCTTCGGTCTATCGCAACATGATCAATTTGTTTTCTCGTTGCTTGATCAGGTGGCCTTGTGTATATCGAGATTCTTGAATCTGGTGCTGCTAACTACCACGTTTTATTGCTGCCGCGAAGTCAATCAATCTCATGCCGTTGTCAGATGTTTCTTCATAGAAAGTCCCTATATATCCTTCGATTTGCACGAAATTTGGCATAACGTACTGAAATGAGTCTAGAATAATGTCTGCCAAGTTTCGAGAAAATCGGTCAAGATTTCTATATAGCTCCCATATATATCTATATAGCTCCCACATAGAAAATCGGTCCAGATTTCTATATAGCTCCCATATATAGTTTCGTCCGATTTCATGTAAATGGTGCACCAAAGTCGCTATATATCTCTTGATTTGCACGAAATTTGGCATAATGTACTAAGCCTAGAGTGATGTCCGCCTTGTTTCGTGAAAATCGGTCCAGATTTATATATAGCTCCCTTTTATTATAGATTGATTTTAAGTAATTGACGCATCAAAGAACCAATAGGCTGATAGGAACAAAACGTTCTGAAATTACTATAACCTAACCTGTGACATGTTTGTTTGAAATCGCTTAATATTTGGATAGAGCTTCAATATATATTTCGCCGATTTCAAGTAAATGGGGCTTCAAACTCCTCATGTAGTCTGATTGACATCAAATTTTGCACAACTTACAAAAGCATAGAATTACGTAGTTGCCTTTTTACAGAAGTACAGTCATAGCCCAACGGATGACCTATTTATATTTGTTTGAAGTCGATTTACATACTATATGGATAGATCTAGGTAGATTCACATTTAGATAAATATCACATATTTTATTTCATCCAATTTCATGTTAATAGTCCTGTTTAATATACCCATAGTGGTGAAGGGTATCATATAGTCGGCCCCGTCCGACTTTACTACTTTCCTTACTGGTTTTTATGTCGAAAAATACAGCTAATTCGTCGGAAAAATACCATCAAAACCTCCAAAATACTGTAAATTAGGAGGTACCGTTATATGGGGGCTACCAGAAAAAGTTTACCTAAATTTATATTTTTTTGTGGAGACATTTAGTACCCAATAAGAACCCAATGTAGAAAATTTTAGTGAATTCGGTTGAAAAAATGCGCACAAGAACCCCAAATTACCGAAAATTTGGGGGTATCCTTATATGGGAGCTATGCCTAAATGTAGACCGATAAAGTCCATCGTCGAACTTGACATGCCAGCAGACAAAAAAGTATCTATGATAATTTTGGCGATCTATCACAATTCGTTTAGACGCTAGCGTGAATACAACAGACCGACGGACCGACATACGGATATGGCTATATCGTCATAGAATTTTACGCTGATCGAGAATATATGGGAAATTACAAAAATCTGTTAAATTCCTTGAAGCTGAGGTTTGCAAGGTTATAACTCCCGAAATATGAACATATTGCATATAATTTAAATTGGTGAAAATGTGTTGAAGCCAACGAGTTTTTTTGTGTTCGTTCCTGATTTGTGGCTAAACTACACAACGCACATGTCAGTGACTAAGTTGCAGAATACCCCATGGACAATATGGTTCTAATGTATGATTTTTCGATATAATCACTGCATCCACCCCAAATGGATGCTGACATTTTGAAGCCGGATTTTTGGGTGTTTTTGAATTTTTCTTATAATTAGGATGCGCATCCAGATAATGGACTAAACTAATTATAGGATTGTAGAACTCGTGATTTTGCTTCGTTTGGTGTATATATCATGAATGTGCTCACCGTAGCTTCTTTGCAATTGGGTTCCAAAGACGAAAATTTGGTGCGTAAATTTTTATAAAAAACATATTTTTTGAGTCTAAAATTAAGAAAGTTCATTCAAATTCCATGGAACCCCGCGTGATTTTAGTTTTTTTTACATGCCGGATCTAATGAGCCCATCCATGTTCAATTCCGCGCAATAAAACGGCGGATATAGGTACCTTGAATGTGTGAAAAACTGCAAAAACTTATTTTGACAAATTCGCGTATATAATCGCGTTCTTCTTCGAATTGATTTCACATACATTCATTCTTGTGTTATCATATTCGCGAATCGGTTTGAAAATACGTCAAAAATATATCGATACGCGAATAATATGCGTATTTTATCCAAAATCGATTGTGGAGGCACATCCGCGGTTCTTTACCGATCCTTTTAAAATAATTATTGGAAGAGATTGATTCGGTTTATCCGAAAAACGCATACGCATCAAATGATTTCAACGAATACGCGAATTGCATCCTTTTTAATGTTGATCATTTTCATATACTGTAACTGCAATATATATGCACGTTTTAAATATCATCAACAATCATCTAAAAGAATTTGCAGAAGAAAGCGTGGTATATTTTAGAAGATTTAGGAAAAAAACCATACTAAAAAAATCGTCAAAAACCCTTTTTATTTTAATTTAAAAAATAATTTATTTTATTTTCCGATATTTGCTTCTATTTTTTTCGCGACCATTATACCGTATTTCAATGTGATTTGACAAGTATGCAAAGAAACCAAATGTGTTTATCCATTTGTGAAGAAATTCGCGAATTACAACAAATAGGAATTACACTAATTTATATTTGAAATACAAGATTTAAAACCGCTATAGCTATTGTGCGCAGCATCCGAATTTGTGAACGCGAACATAATTGGGATCAGCATATTTTCCTCAACCTATGTACTAAAAACCATAAATGTGCTCGCAAAAAAATTTTCAAATTTTTTTAATGGAATTTTAAAAGAATTTTGTAATTTCCCATATATACTTTATAAGGTAGGAAATGATTATTTAGATGAGTTACAAACGGAAAAACAAAATTGATATACCCTCCATACTATGGTGGAAGGTATAAAGGTAGATCTGTATCGGTTCACTTCACCACTTCACCAGGGTATTATGTATTTGTGCCTATGTTTGTAAACATGGTTCAAAAGTAAAACATGGTTCATTATGAGAATATGCATAGAATAACTTTCAGAATCGATTTATGTATGTCCATCCGTCTGTCTATGTTAAATTGTAAACAACGTACAGGTCGCATTGATGATCCGAATTGGATCAAATTAGGAACACGTCACCGATTTGGTCCAAGGACGGTTCAGATTTACCTATAGCTTCGTCCGATGTTATGCGAATGATGCACCAAACTCTCAATGTTTGTCTGATTGGAAGAAAATTTTGCACAGTGTAGTAAATTATGTCCAGATTGATGTCTGCGAAGTTTTGTAGAAATCGGTTCAGATTTAGATATAGCTCACATATATAGTTTCGTCCGATTTTATGCGAATGATGCACCAAAGTCCCAATATTTGTCTGATTGAGACAGAATTTTGCACAGTCTATTGAATTATGTTCCGACTGATGTCTACGAAGTTTTGTTAAAATCGGTTCAGATTTAAATATAGCTCCCATATATGATTTCGTCGATTTTATGCGAATAATGCACCAAACTCTCAATATTTGTAAGATTGGAACAAAATTTTGCACAGCGTACTGAATTATGTCCAGACTGATTTCTACGATTTTTTGTAAAAATCGGTTTAGATTTATATAGAGCTTCCATATATAGTTTCGTCCGATTTTATGTGAATTGGTCTACCGAACCCCCAATATTTGTCTGATTGCAACAAACTTTTAAACAGCGTACTGAATTATGTCCAAACTGATGTCTGCGAAGCTTTCTAAAAATCGGTTCAGATTTAGATATAGCTCCCATATATAGTTTCCCCGATTTTATGCGAAGGAACCTCCAATATATTTGTCTGATTGGTACAAAATTTTGCACAGCGTACTAAATTGTGTGCAGAGTGATGTCTGCGAAGTTTCGTCTATTGAAATTTGGAAAAAATCGGTTCAAATTTAGATATAGCTCCCATATATATTTTTTTCCCGATTTTATGTATATGGTGCACCAAAGTCCCTATATATCATTCGATTTGTACGAAATTTGGCATAGCGTACTGAATTAAGACTAGAATGACGTGTGCAAAGTTTCGTGAAAATCGGTTCAGATTTAAATATAGCTACCTTTGCTTGAGCAATTCTGAGTGGTGCTCCACGATTTCTTTGCCCGGAAGCTTCGGAGATGAAATAAAATAAGACAAAACTGAATTATTGTGCATCATGGCATGATCTTACTCATTGTCTTAAATCAGAACCTTTTTCACCGATCAAAGCGTGGAATTATTGTTTCCTCTTGGTACTCAATAACTATTTTTTACACAGCACATCAAGGAAAAAATACTGCGTCAACGGTTTTTGTCACAAAGAGTTGGTTTAAACGAATCCTTTTACGAATTAAATCCGTTGACGGCTATGAACCTGCAAGTACTCGTCATAGGTTAATTTTTGGGAATATTTTGCTGGTATGATATGACATGTTTTCAGAAAAAAAAAATGAAGATTGTTTTTATTATAGAATATTTTGTATGTCGATTGAGCTGTATACTACAAGGCGAACTTTCTTCTCAACCACATAAAGTCTTTTTTCATAATGAACAACAAATTTATCACTTGTGAACTTATTTATTCGAATCATTCGTTATTCATACGAATCAATACACAATATTGGTTATAAATTAAAATCCACTCATAAACTGCAAATGCAATCCAAAAGAAATAAAGGATTAATTTTATTACCGTTTTTTGAACACGCCCTTTGCGCCACTTTACCAACAAAAGTGAACTGCGCATTCGTAAATATTGAGGTTACTTTGATTAAAAATTCTGACTACATTAACACACAAAATTCATATTACCACCCGCTTTTGGAAGAATGTTTGTTTCATACAAAAGAACTCAAAAAGTATCAATAACATTTGTGGTATCCCACTTTCTGGCACAGCTAACCAATGTTCTCAGTCTCACAAAATCAATGCAGGTTAAGGTTGTCGTACAAGATATTTGGTATTCTTCTGCATGGGCTAAGAACATTTTCACATTTGTAAAGACACACCATCACCACCACTATTTTCATGTCTTGTCATTGTTTTTGCTGCTGTTCTTGTTGTTATTTCGGTTTCATTTTGCTGGTTTCTTGGTATCGAAGACAAATTTCTATATAGCGGACATAAAACGCATTTAAGTGCCTTTTAACGACCTTTATTCGTTACACTTCTTGCAAAACACAATCTACACAACGTGAGTGTGGCTCCAAAAATAAGGTGGTACCAAAAACTCAATATTTAAGATGTTGCGGTGAAATGCCGCCGGTCGTAAACGGCTACCGACTGTAAAGTTGTAGTTGGGTGTGGAGGGAGGTAAGAATCAACAAAAACCAAGCAGCCAACCCAAACTCTATATGAATATAATCAATACTTTAATGAGAATACACATTTTGTCGGCTGCCCTTAAGGTATTTGAATGAATGGAAAGACAGTCTCTTAAACACACCACTCAACTGTTGACAGATGGTAATGATGCGCCTCAACCAAAGTCGTAAAAAACATGTGAATACTAGTGCTCCAAAAATATCCCATATATAAAAATTAATAAACAAAAATGATAAATTAGTATCGTTTAACGAACCCTTAGAATATTCTTGGTGATGAGAATTTATACGACAGTGGGTACACGAAGTTTTCGAAATTTGTACACCCTTCACAACACTGTGGTACGGGGTATTATGTCTTTCTGCATATGTTTATTCGAATATGTTATACGCATATGTTAATATCCGAATTGGATGAAACTTGACACAGATCATTTATTTGACTGAATTGAGTCAAAAATAATGGGTGTTAAGTTTTGTTGGAATCGATTCAGATTTAGGTAAAGCTTCCATATATGTTTTCGTCCGATTTTATGTAGTGTACCAAGGCACCTCTATATATTTCGATTTGCACGAAATTTGGCATAGCGTACTGAATTAAGTCGAGAATGATGTGTGCTAAGTTTCGTGAAAATCATTCGATTTGCACGAAATTTGGTATAGCCTACTAACTTAAATATAGAATGATGTGTGCTAAGTTTCGTGAAAATCAGTTCTTATTTAGATATAGCTCCCATATATTGTTTCGTCCGATTTAATATAAATGGTGCACCAAAGTCCCTATATATGTTCCGATTTGCACGAAATTTGGTATAGCCTACCGAATTAAGTCTAGAATGATGTGTGCTAAGTTTCGTGAAAATCGGTACAGGTTTAAATATAGCTCCCATATGTATTTTCGTCCGATTTAAAGTCCTTATATGTCATTCGATTTGCACACATTTTGGTATAGGGTAATGAATTAAGTCTAGAATGATGTGTGCAGAGCTTCGTGCACATCGGTTCAGATTTACATACATCTTCTATATATATTTTCGTCCTATTTTGGCCGATTGACACAACGTACTGAAGTTAATATAAATTTATCTCTGGCAATTTTCCTTGAAATTGGTTCAGATATTTCGACCTATTCATGGTAATTGTGAACCAAGTATTCAATGGCTGTCTGATTGAGATTTAATTTTAAACCGTGAAGCACACCAAATAGCGTGTGTCAAGTTTACTTTAAATCGATTTACAAAATTTAGCAAAGGTTGCAGAATGACATGTGTAGGGATTGATAGGGATCATATATTTCAGTTCGTTCAATTTCATGTCAATGTTCCTTCAAAAGGCGACGGATACATATGTAGAATACACCCACAGTGGTGAAGTGTTTGGGACAAATATGCACTGTTTCGTTGTATGATTTGTTGCCATTTTAAAGGTAACTTCATAGTGCCTCTCTCATAGAAGGCCTGCTCGCTATTTGCAAAAAACTCTAGTGTCGATCCTCCCTAGATACCAATTTTTTGTCATTAAAGAAATTTGGCAATTCAAGAAAAATATGATAATCGCTTGGTGCCAGATCCGGACTGTATGGCGAATGCGTTAAAACTTCCCAACCAAGCTCCCGGAGTTTCTGGCGAGTCACTGTATATGTGTGTGGCCTAACGTTATCCTGGTGGAACACGACACCACGCCTTTTGGGCAATTCTGGTCGTTTCTGGTCAATTGCTCTCTTCAAACGGCCCAGTTGTTGACAGTCTACATGAAAGCAACTCATGACAAATAATCCCCTTCCAGTCCCACAAAATGTATAGTAGAACCTTCCTGGCCGTAAGTCCTGGTTTGGCCACCGTTTGAGGTGGTTCACCGCCTTTTACGACGATAGTTTTCGCACAGGATTATCGTATGTGATCCATTTCTCATCTCCAGTCACCATCCGTTTAAGTAATGGGTCTATCTCATTCTGTTTGACCAAGGCTTCGCAACTGGAAAATCGATCCATCCTATTTTTTTCTGTTAATTGGGGTGGAATCCAAACATCGAGCTTCTTTTTGAATCCAGCTTTGTGTAAATGGTTTAAACAGTTTTATGGTCGATTTTTAGCTCCTGAGCGATAGCATAAATCTGAAATTGTTTGATCGATACTTTACGAGAAATCTTTAATAACAGCCGAAAAAATAATGGATTTCTTTTTCCCCAACCTAATATGTAGGCCAGCCTTCAATAACTATTTATACCAAATTACAATCACATCGGAGGGAAAAATGTTTCTATACACCACAAAATACTCAATAATTGGGGTTTTACTTTTTGCATTTGTTAACTTTTTTGGGAGATTTTCTACCCAAAGAGAATCGAAAATGAAAATAATAGCCAATTTGATTAAAGCACGTGTCCAAACTTTCCAAAATACCGAAATTGGAGGTGGATTTTATATGTAGGCTATACCAAAACTGGAACCGATATATCCCAGTTTCAGTACTAAACATCGTAGGAGCAAAATTCCAAAGCTCCATCTGAAATATTTCATAAATCCTCATAGAATTTTATTCTGATCCAGAATCCGGTGAATATTTCGAGGTTTTGTACATGGGATGATAAATTTAATACACAATTCACCTTGTGGTGGAGGGTACAATGATTCATTTCAAACAGTAGATAGTAATTTTGTAGACCTCCGCAAACCATAGGCCGATGGTGCATATCTGTCGGCAACACCGGCTGACACTTTTTTATTTGTTGTAAGGGTTTTGATAGTATTTATGCGTTACTGTTTTTGAAATATTTTTCCACTTAAATGTCAAAGTGAATATGTCATGTCAATCATCATGCCATGTAAATGTCAAAGTCAATATTTTTGATCCAGATTAATAAGTCATTGAGGTAGTTCAGAATAACTTTCAAAAATCTACATAGTTTCTATCGCACCTCGTATATGCGTGTTCGCTTTTAACAATTCAGTGCATTTTTCATTTAGACACTGCAGTATGAGAAAACCTAACCGAAAATGCGTCTGGACACCTACCATTGTCTTTGAGAACATTTAGCCACTTTGTTCATTTTGCTTTTTTAGTTATATTTAAATTATTTTACTAAACAAGTCATGCCATAATGTAATACGGCTACCAGCTTTAAGGCATTCCGATGCCGAGACTAGTGTGTACATTGATTTTTACGACTACACAAATACATTGGGACGGTTGTTTGGTCCTTTTTTCGTGATAAAACGTTCGAATTTTTATTTTGTCACAGTAAACACGGTCATTAACTCGTGGCTGCTTTTTAATTAAACAGAAATAAGTATGTACAATCCTCCATTGCCTCCATTAAATTTTAGGTTCCTTTTTTCGTTGTAATGTTCAGAGTTAAAATTATATATTTCTTAATATTCACGTGGGCCGATGGCAAAATGTTAAACTTAATACTTAAGAAAACAACGATCCATAACAAATGATCGTCCATAATGTGGATGTCTTTCGTTTTCTAAACACCAAACATTCACATACATCGTGTGTGACGTCGCCGACGACGACAGATCGGAACATAACTTTTCCTTTTTAATGAGTGTGTTGCATAAATTATGTTAATAGGTTGAACGATCAGCCATAGTAGGTAAGATAAAATTGGCCCACCAAAAATTAGCATAGCTTTTAAAGCTATAAATTTCTACCTTTCATTGGCTGTCTCAATCAAAATGGTTATATATCTTAGTTAGCTGTGAAATTTTGACAAAGATTTATGAAAAAATACCATTAAAATGTGTTTTGTAATTCGAATGAGCTCTAAACGGTAGTCGTAATATACTATGTATCTGATTTTATTTCGAAATACACTGTTCAACAGGAATATATTTTAGCAGAACATAATTGTCAATTTAGCACAGATATTTAAGGTAATTAAATACCAAATACTTAAGATATGCAACTGTGGTGACGGTTTATGAAATAAATAAATATCACATATAAAGGTTTCGGGGACGCTAATTACGATTCTGCAAGAATGAAAGTGTAAATTATATAGTGTATATAAAGTTTATTTATTCTTGATGAGCGTAAAATTCTATGACGATTTAAGCATGTCCGTCTTTTAATCTCTCTAGCGTCTAAAGGAATTGAGATAGATCGCTAAAATTTTGGTCTGCAGGCAGGCCAAGTTCGTCTACGTTTACGCATAGCTCCCATATAAGGGTACCTCCCCTTCCCATCAAATGTTCGGTATTTTGGAGTTCTTGATTGGAGTTCAATCGAATTCGCTTTTGGAGTTCAATCGAATTTGCTGAAATTTGGAACATTGGGTTCTTATTGGATACCAAATTTCTCCACTAAAAGTTATAAATATAGGTCCACTTTTTCTGATAGCCCCCATACAACAGTACCCCCCAATTTTCAGTTGTCCCCCTATCTGCCATAGTATGTGGGAAAGTCGTTACTCAAAGTAGTCAGTTTTTACCCAACAAAATAATTCTTAAACGATTTAGCCATCTATTGTAATCATTTCGCCTTCTGAAGATAACCAAAAATATTCAATATCCCCCTTGAGTCATAGCCCCATATAACTTTGCCATGCGTTATCAGTATCAGTCCACGTTTTACTGTTGATCCGATTTTAGGAAAAATCCTTATTAAAATTGCTGAAATTTGTATTTGGTGTACATAATAGTTTACATAAATCGGTTTGTAGAGTTATAAGTATAGGGCCACTTTTTTGTACGTTCCCTATATTTTCATTTCAAGTATCTGTCAGTATATCTATGGTGGAGGGTGTCCAAAGTTCGACCCGGCCGAAATAATCGCTTTTTTCACTTGTTTAACTTAGTTTATGGTGAAAACCAGTAAGGAAAGTAGTAAAGTCGGACGGGGCCGACTATATGATACCCTTCACCACTATGGGTATATTAAGCAGGACCATTAACATGAAATTGGATGAAATAAAATATGTGATATTTATCTAAATGTGAACCGACTAAGATCAATCAAACCGATTTCTTTAGCATAGAACAGCTTAAAAAACGAATGACATGTTTCGTTTTTTATGCTGTTCTATGCTAAATTTTGTACGATGTGCAAAATTTCATGTCAACCTGAACAATGCACCATCGGACGAAAATATATATGGAAGCTATATCCAAATATGAACCGATTTCTTGTCACTTGTCACAGGTTAGGTTATATTAATTTCAGTACGTTTTGACGAAACTACATATAGGTGCTATATCTAAATCTGGATCGATTTTCACGAAACATGGCAGACGTCACTCTAGCCTCAATTAAGTACGTCAAGACAAATTTCGTGCAAATCGAAAGATTAATAGGGACTTTGGTGCACCATTTACATAAAATCGGACGAAACTGTATATGGGAGCTATATCTAAATCTGTACCGATTTTCACGAAACATGGCAGACGTCACTCTAGGCTCAATTCAGTACGTCATGCCAAATTTTGTGCAAATCGAAAGATATATAGGGACATTGGTGTACCATTTACATAAAATCGGACGAAACATGGCAGACGTCACTTTAGGCTCAATTCACTACGTCATGCCAAATTTCGTGCAAATCGAAAGATATATAGGGACTTTGGTGTACTATTTACATAACATCGGGCGAAATTATATATGGGAGCTATATCTATATGTGAACCGATTTTCATGAAACTTGGCAGACTTCACTCTTGGTTCAATTCAGTACGCTACGCCAAATTTAGTGCAAATCGAAAGATATATAGGGTCTTTGGTACACCATTTACATAAAATCGGCTGAAACTATATATGGGAGCTATATCGAAATCTGAACCAATTTTTCCCAATTTCAATATGGTTCGTCCTTGGGCCAAATAAATGAGTTGTGCCAAATTTCATGCAATTCGAATTAAAACTGCAACCTGTACTTTGTTTACATTTTAACATGGACAGACGGACGGACATGTATAAATCGACTCAGAAAGTGATTCTATGCATATTCTAAAAAGGAACCATGGGTCTATCTCGATTATTTTTGCCTGTTATAAACATATGTACAAAGACATAATATCCTGTACCACAGTGTGGTGAAGGGTATAAAAAATAGGCGATTTTCCAAAAAACAAAAAAATTTCAAAGTTTTATTAGCTATCATGGACCATAAACAACCACTTACAAGTCAATTGACAATGGTAAATGATAAAGACCAACCATTTTAAATTCACATGCCATAATTTAGAGAAATAATGGACTATACTTAATTGGAAAGAAGATCTGGGTAGACGAACATTGCTATATCGAATCCATATTATGTGACATGGATGTGGTCCAATTATGTGAACAACAATTTTAATCAATTTGTCCAATTAGGAAGATGATCCTGTTAATCGATCATCTTCCTAATTGAGATGTTATGTTATCCTGCTTTTGTTATGGCTCCATAAAGCTTTAATGTAATCAAAAATACATCTATTTAATCTCTAATCAGCTAAACCGAACCAAACGTCTTCTTTACTTTCTTTATTACCTTTAAAGACAAAACTTCCTTTATGCTCAAATCCGAAAAAAAAATTATAAATTCGATAAAGCAATTTGTATTGTTATATAAAAATAAAACATAAATCTCTTAATAAAACAAACAATCAACGCATAAAATTAAAAATTGAAAACACACGCACACATTCACAAAGACAAATCACGATCGTGATAAAAATCAAATTGGTCGTCGAATATGTAAATCAGTTATTGTCCAATAAAGTTATAACAGCAACAACAAACAAATAAGTAAGTTGGCAAAAAATCAAAACCAATTTTAAAAGCCCTTAATATTTTTTTTTAAAACCCATTAATATTTTATTAATTTTTCGAAGAAGCACACGAAAAACAACAACAATAAAATTGGATCATCAAAATCACACTAAGCGTCTCATTAAGAAAACCAAAACAAAACAACCGACCACTTCAAAGGGGGGGCATCACCTGAAGCATTGTCTGACTTTCTTTTGTTGTTATTGTTGGCAAACGGTTTGGAACAACAAAGAAAGCATATTTAAGAATATAACCGAATATATACCAAAAGAAAGGTAAAATTTTGCGGACTTATGAGAGTGTGTTTGTGCTAAAAACAACATATTGAATTTCAATCAATTGAAAATTGAAACTATAAGAAGACACACAACTTTTTCCAATGCAAACATTTCAACTGGGCAGGTGAAAGAGCTCAGTTGTGCAGAAAAAAAGTTTGGTGTAAAAAATTTTAAAAAATTTGAATATTTACCAAAAAGTGAAATAATGAAATTCTTAATAATTTGTACCCTACTATGGGTATCCGCCCAAGGACAATATGTCTACGAGCCACCAAATCAAACCGAGGATTTACAAACTGTGCAACGTTACGATCAGACACCAACTGCAGGTTTTTATGACATCTTCAATGGCTTTCAAATTGACTTTGTTGACGGTAGTTTTGGCAAAGCTAAACCCCAACGCAATAACTGCAAATCTAAATGCTGTAAGTTTTGAAATCGTGAATGCATGAATATGTCCTTTGAATTTAAGTGTATTCCTTATCTTGGATTTTGTAACTAATATTCCATGTTTTCCATTTTTTATTTGTTCTTACTTCCTTCCAGTCTGTGGTGCACCAAATGGCAATCGCATTGTTGGCGGCACACAGGTGCGCCAAAACAAATATCCCTGGACAGCCCAACTGTTAAAAGGTCGCCATTATTTGCGTCTCTTCTGCGGTGGCTCGTTGATTAATGATCGTTATGTGTTGACTGCTGCCCATTGTGTCTACGGTAATCGTGAACAGATAACAATACGCTTATTGCAATTGGACAGATCATCTCGGGATCCTGGCATTACCAGAAAGGTGAGAAATCATAACATTAATAGTGAGTCGAGGGTAATATTTAGTTACCTTCCGCATTGCATTCATTGTATTGTGGATTCTTCCGCTTTTGTTTGGGAAGAGAGTTTTTTTAAACGACAGGAAGAAATCAATTTTAAGCAAAGTTTACAGTTAGCAGGATGGGGCATACAAAGAACAGTGGGCGGAATTTATATTTTACTGATTTATTTAATGATTTTATAAATCACTGTGGATATGATACAAATTATTTTTTTAGAATGATGTTACTGAATTCAAGCGCCAAAGTAGTGTTTTGAAACCCTAGTATCTCGACTATCTGAATCGATAAAAATATTTGTGTCCGTTTGTTGGTCTTGAAGACATGATCCATATTTGAAATACCTGTAATCAATAAGCGATTTACACCATGGTGCGTTTTTGGACCATAATCGACCATAATCCGCAATATATTGACTAATAGGGTTGTAGCCTTATTTGAGATTTTTTTTTCTAAAAAATCAAGCAATATTATGCCGATGTATTGCTTGATCTTTAGGAAGATATTTTTTGGGTAATTTGTTCTATTGGTAGTTTTGATTACGTTATGATCAAACCAGTAAGGAAAGTAGTAAAGTCGGACGGGCCGACTATAAGATACCCTTCACCACTTTGGGTATATTTAATAAAACTATATAACTTTGGGTCTTTGGTGCACATGTTACTTAAAATCTGACGAAACTATATATAGAAACTATATCTAAATCTGAAGCGATTTTCAGGAAACTTAACACACATCATTCTATACTTCATTCAGTACGATATGCCAAACTTCGTGCAAGTCGAAAGATATACAGAGACCCTGATGCACTATTTATCTAAAATCGGACGAAAATATATATGAACCGATTTTTACGAAACTTAACACACACCACTGTAGACTTTATTCAGTACGCTGTACCAAATTTCGTGGAAATCGAAAGATATATAGGGACTTTGGTACATCATTTTCCTTAAATCGGACGAAAATATATATGCGAGCTATATCTAAATCGAAATCGATTTTCAGGAAACATAACACACATCATTCTAGACCCAATTTATTATGCTGTGCAAAATTTTCTTGCAAATCGCAAGATCTAAATGTCTTTCGATTTGGACTTTGGTACACCATTTTCCTTAAATCGGACGAAAATATATATGGAAACCATATCTAAATCTTAACCGATTTTCACGAAAATTAGCACACACCATTATTCAGTACGCTGTGCCAAATTTCGTGCAAATCGAAAGATATTTAGGGACTTTGGTGCACCATTTACCTTAAATCGGACGAAAATATATATGGGAGCTATATCTAAATCTGAACCGAGTTTCACGAAACTTAGCATACAACATTCTAGGCTTAATTAAGTACGCTGTGCCAAATTTCGTGCACATCGAAAGATATATAGGGACTTTGGTGCTCCATTTACCTTATATCGGACGAAAATATATATGGGAGCTATATTTAAATCGGAACCGATTTTTTCCAATTTCAAAGGGTTCGTCCTTGGGCCAAATAAGTGACGTATGCCAAATTTCATCCAATTCGGATAATAAATGCGACATGTACTATGTTCACAATTTAACATGGGCAGACAGACAGACGGTCGGACGGACGGACATGCATAAATCGACTTAAAAAGTTATTCAATGTATATTCTCAAAAGGAACCATGTGTCTATCTCGTTTCCTTTTGCCTTTTACAAACATATGCACAAAGACATAATACCCTGTACCACAGTGTGGTGAAGGGTATAAAAATCAGTCTTTATTATGGATTTCCACGATATCGAATCACCCAAGGATAGTAGGACCAATTGTACCTATATCGAGTTTGTACCATTATACCGACATTACAAGATTGTTGTCAACGCACAGAACTAGATTTCACAATAAACAAAAGACTAAAGAAACAAACTTCTTATACGTATTTCTTTAAAATAAATCATTTTACAAATATATTTCCCCTTCTTTAATTTCCAGGTTGTCCGCACCATGATCCATCCCCAATATAACCCCAACACAATTGCCAATGATGTTGCCTTGTTGAAATTGGAATCACCTGTTCAATTCAACGATAAGATTCGTCCCGTATGTTTGCCAACTGCCAATCAAAATTTCGATGGTAAAAATGCCGTTGTTGCCGGTTGGGGTCTATTGAAGGAGGGTGGTACCACCTCCAACTATTTGCAGGAAGCTACAGTTCCAATTATTTCAAATCAAGAATGTCGTCGCACCAGATATAAGAATAAAATTCAAGATGTTATGCTATGCGCTGGTTTGGTTCAGACCGGTGGTAAGGATGCCTGCCAGGGTGACAGTGGTGGTCCATTGATTGTCAATGAGGGTCGCTATAAATTGGCTGGTATGTATTAAAGGCAATGCCATATTTTGTTTATATATATTAATGATTTTTGTTTTTGTTTGTAGGTGTTGTTTCCTTTGGTTATGGTTGCGCTCAAGCCAATGCTCCTGGCGTTTATGCTCGTGTTACCAAATTCTTGAGCTGGATCGAATCGAACACCAAGGATGGTTGTTACTGCAGCGATTAATTTGCATAGGAAAGCTATATATGAAATTGTAGTGACAAAAAGCAATTTCATCAAAAATTATCCCATTTCACTTTTTAATTTATAGAAAATTTAATTATTTATTGGCATCACTGATTCATATCCAAAATAAACCCATAATTTATTAAAAAAATAGATTGATTTGCGACGAGGCTTATATATAAAACAGATCTCCTTCGCTGTTTGAAATTTCGTGGTGTTAAAACCACGGATTTGTTAAAGAATATTTTTTCAACATAATATAATATTATATTCTGCGTGAACCATCAGCTATTTTCGCTCAGTTATATATGCAAAGTGGTGAAGGGCATGATATATCCATTCTCACAACATGAACTAGCCAACGTAGTCGCTGCAGCTCGATACGTCTAACAATGTCGATGTCCAAGAATAGATGGTACAACTCATGGTTCATTCGACGGCGATATTCACCGTCAACGCAGATCGGCCCATAGATCTTTGGGAGAATTTTTCTCTCAAACACTCCAAGAGCTGTCTCATCTGCTTGCGTAAGTACCCATGCTTCAGATCCATATAACAGCACGAGTAGTATCAGCGTCTTGTAGAGTGTGAGTTTGGTCTGGCGGGAGGTGGCCTTGAATTTGATTTGTTTGCTCAGACCATAGTAGCATCGGTTGGCCATCGTTATTGTTCAGAATGTTTTGAACAGAAATTTTATTTGTCAGCTCTTCTTGCCAATTGCCAGCATGTTCAAAATATTTTGAACCAAATTTTGTATTTATACCCTTCACCACTCTGTGGTACAGGGTATTATGTCTTTGTGCATATGTTTGTAACAGGCAAAAGGAAACGAGATATACTCATGGTTCCTTTTGAGAATATGCATAGAATCACTTTCTGAGTCGATTTATGAATGTCCGTCCGTCTGTAGATGTTAAATTGTAAACAAAGTACAGGTCGCATTTATGAACCGATGTGGATGTAATTTGGCACAAGTCACTTATTTGGCCCAAGGACGAACCCTATTGAAATTGGGAAAAATCGGTTCAGATTTATAGCTCCCTTATATATTTTCGTCCGATTTAAGGTAAATGGGGCACCAAAGTCCCTATATATCATTCGATTTGCACGAAATTTAGCATAGAGTACTGAATTAGGTCCAGAATGATGTGTGCCAAGTTTCGAGAAAATCGGTTCAGATTTAGATATAGCTCCCATATATAGTTTCGTCCGATTTAAGGTAAATGGTGCACCCAAGTCCTTATATCACTCCATTTGCACGAAATTTAGCATAGTGTACTGAATTAGGTCCAAAATGATGTGTGCCAAGTTTCGAGAAAATCGGTTCAGATTTAGATATAGCTCCCATATATAGTTTCGTCCGATTTAAGGTAAATAGTGCACCAAAGTCCCTAGAGTACTGAATTAAGTCTAGAATGATGTGTGCTAAGTTTTGGAAAAATCGGTTCTGGTTTCGATATAGCTCCCACATATACATATATATTCGTCCGATTTTACATAAGTGGTGCACCAACCTTCTAATGTTTGTCCGATTAACACGATTTTTTGCACAACGTATCAAGTTGAGACTTGAATAACGTTATTGGGTTTTGTTGAAATTGATGTAGATGCTGTCATAGCTTCCATATGTATTTCGAATGGATGTCTGAATGAAATTAAAATTTTAACAGTGCGGTGACCGAAAATTGCTATAAGTCGTTTTTCATAAATTTGTCCCATGGTACGAAGTCGACTTTAAATCTGCCCTAATGAAATTAAATTTATCATAGGTTGCAAAAAGATTTGCGTATGTTCCTTGGAGGGGATACATATGTACAATATACCCAAAGTGGTGAAGGGTATCAAATAGTCGGCCCAGTCCGACTTTACTGCTTTCCTTACTGGTTTTTGATCGCTGAATTGTTGTAAAATAAGATTCTACAATCCCACATGCAACGCTGATAAGACAGTGGTTGTTTGTGTTGAGATTTTATGACGCACACGATAGGAAACACTCTCCACAGATCAATGTCTATTATTAGAACAAATAGTTTATTGATAAGTACTTTGTGTTTTTGAGATTAGGCTAAGCAAGAGTGGTTTAAGTAGAACCGATGTCATCGGCGTAGGCGAGTAAAATGTGTTGTTTGGGGTACAGATTGCCATTTCTGTTCATTTTTGCCTCTCGTATGACCTTTTCCAGCTGGATGTTAAAAAGGTCACACGATAAACTATTACCTTGTCTGAATCCTCGTTCGGTATTAAAGGGTCCGAAAGGACCTTTCCGACTTTAACTGCATGGCTTTATACACCTCTGAACGGATAGGGCTGTCGAATGCGGCTTTATAGTTGAATAGGTAGAATGTGTCGATGTGATTTTCGTGGGTTTTTTCCAGGATATAGCGCAGAGTGAAAATCTGGTCAATGATGGATTTGCCAGGTCTGAAGCCGCATTGGTATGGTCCAATAATGTCATTGAGAATTGGCTTCAGTTGTTCGCATAGTACGCTGGATAGCACTTTATATGCGATGGGAAGGAGACTTATTCCTCTATAGTTGGCACATATCGTCTTGTCTCCTTTTTTGTGCACAGGACACAGGATGCTGATCATTGGGCATTCATTCTTCTAACCAAGTTGTACTAATCAGCTGGCGCATAAAGCTTATCAGTATCTAACCACAAGTCTTGAATAGTTCGGCTTGTTAACCATCGGTACCTGCTGCTTTATTATTCTTCAGCCGATTGAGTGATATTCTGACTTCATCTTTGCTAAGTGGTATACACTCTATACCGTCATCTCTTATTGGTTCTGGGGTATTTACTTCACTGCTACTATTTGATACCAGAAGTTTCTCAAATTGCTCCTTCAATATCCTCAGCACGCTGTCTGTATCTGTCACCAGGTTTCCTTCTTTATCTCTACAGGAGGATGTGCCTGCACCAAAGCCTTCGGTTTGGTGTTTTAACGGTTTGTGAAATTTTCGGACTTCATTCTGACTCCTGTACATCTCGATTTGCTCACGCTCACGTTTTTCTTGCTCTTTCTTCTTTTTTCTGAAAATACGTTTCTCCTCTCTCCTTTTCTCCCGATAGTTCTCCATCGCATTACGCGTTTTTACTATCCGCAGGGTTGCCATATACACTGCGTTTTTCATATCCGTACCATTACGACACTCCTGATCGTACCATGGGTTTCTTGGTGGTGGTTTTTGGTACCCAAGTATTGATGCAGTATGGCAATTCTCTGCCATTGTGCTTCTATATTATTATCGGGACAAGGGGTGCTTTCGTCAAGCAGTTAGGTAAGTTGAGCGTAGTAGGCTTCTGCTATATGTTGTGTTTGCAGCTTTTCGACGTCAAATTTCCGTTTTACATTAGATCGCACCTTTGCTGCCACATTAAGACGGGTGCGTACCTTGGCTCGCACATGGTAATAGTCCGAATCTTCATGGAGGCAGAATTTTCCGACGGTGGGGTCAAAGATATTTTCCCTTCCAATTTTTGTTTTTTCATAGCAGATTGGTTTTTCCGAGAGTGGGCAACTTCAACCCGACGCCTGAACACTATTTCATCGGGTGATGAAAATAGCTACCCCAGGTGGCACCGCGGGGAGGTCATTGTCCATTGAAAGAGGGACCAAGATAAGCCTGGACTTCGCCATGTTAAAGCCAATCAGAGCCGTTGCTTGGTATCTATCATCCCCTGGCCACAAAACGTGGATTATTAAGGAATATGTTTTGAAAAACCAACGGACCTGAAATGAGGATTTTTGAACAAAAAATATTTATGGACCAATAGTCCATGAAGCTTGAATTCTTAATAATTTTTAGACTTATTTATCAAGAACTAAAAGCGTATTAAGCTAACATATATACATTTTTGCAATATCCTCAATACCCGCATATCCGTTATTCCTACCCGCCTTCTTTAGGCACAATTACTTCAACTTATCCTAACACCAACACTAAGCAGGAAATAATTTAAATTGATCAGAAATTCAACTAGTAATCATTATTCATGACAAACACTTTCATGTACCCCCAAACCCAGCAATGTCCAGTTTCCCTCAGATAGTCAACAAAACAGCAAAAAAGGGAAATCACAAGGTTTTCCCAATTCATTATCACCTCAGCAAAGTGGTCATTTTTCATGCTAAAATCACCATAATTTGCAAGTTTTATTTTAGATTTTCCTGTCTATTATTCGTTGTTGGCATTTTTGCCGTTTCGTTCAAAAGACGCTTCAGTCGTGATGGCTGAATTGAAAAATAATCTCTTTACGGAAGAAGTAACCATATTGTTATTAATAGCAAAAGAGGATGTACACAGGGATAACAACACCGACGACAAAAACAACACCAACAACATTAAAAAGACAATGAAGAGTTGTGAATAAAGTTCTGAAGATATAAAAACAAAAAACTCCCGCGGGTACTATGAAGGGATAAACAAAGCCATGCCAAAGCTGATCTTGAAAACATACACACACACGCTGACACATACACACAATTCATACACACCCATTTGGACAAGCCTAAACTGCAACGACTTATCATCGCGCACACCTTAGAAGAAGAAGATGATGATGATGAAACAGAAGAAAAAAATTAAACCGTAGAAATGACCAATGCTTGACTAAACTTTAAATAATGTCTAACGGGGAAGAATGCCTGTTATTAAGGTCATTTTGACAAATATATTTAAAGTTCAGTTTGGACAAATATTTCAAAATAATCGTATTACTCTGGCTTCTAATACCATTAGTATAACAATGTTGGTATGCGATAATCCCGCACAAGTAACTTCAGGAATGTCTTAAAAGACAACAGTTAATTTTTCAGAAATTAAATTTCATATATGGCGGACATATGAAATTTAATTTCTGAAAATTTACCTATTGTCTTCTGACACATTCCTGAAGTTACTTGTGCGGGATTTTTGTGCGATAATAATAATCCTAGTTCATACCAGAGCCAAACCTGCACTCTTTCGAATGCCCTTGGAATCTAACAATCCAGTGATCGAAAATCATGCCGCCGTCGAAAGGAAGGACTTTTTGTTAAGTATAAACCAGTAAGGAAAGTTCCAAAAGTCAGACGGGACCGGGAACATACAAGAGATGCTCATATGTACAATATCTTCTACATAGGAAAGACACAGCATCTTTGGTGGACCACTGAATGGAATCATATGACCATAACTTCTCGAATTGACGGTGACAGCCGTTCCATTGTCGTTCTCAAAGAAATAAGGTCCAATAACACCTTCGGACCAACCAGTGACTTTTTCTTTGTGTAAGGTCCTCTCTTTAATTACTTGAGGATTCTCAGAAACCGAAATACTACAATTTGTTTCTTGAACGCAATATTGCCGTCTCCCGCCTGTTGTTCAATTAGCCATTCCACATATATAAATGGAAACCAGTAAGGAAAGTAGTAATATCGGACTGGCCCGGCTATATGATACCCTTCACCACTTTATGTATATTGTATATATGTATGCTAACAATTTCATGCTATGCTAAATTTAATTTCGATCGGGCCGATTTAGAATCGTTTGCGTACAATGGGACAAATTTATGGAAATCGATTTACAGCAAACTTGACACACGCTACTCAGTATGCCGCACTGTTAAAAATATAGTCACAATCAGACACCCGTTCGAAATATATATGATACGTTGTGCAAAATTTCGTGTCAATCGGACAAACATTAGGAGTTTGGTGCACCATTTACCTAAAATCGGATGAAAATATATATGTGCGACCCATATCTAAATCTGAATCGATATTCTCGCAACTTAACACACCTTATTCTAGACTCAATTCAGTACGCTATGCCAAATTTTGTGGAAATCGAAAGGTATATAGGAATATTGGTGCAACATTTACATTAAATCGGACGAAAATATATATGTGACCTATATCCAAATCTGAACCGATTTTCAGGTTCATCATCATTCTAGACTTAATTTAGTATGCCATGCCAAATTTCGTTATAATCGGAAGATATATAGGGGCTCTGATACACCATTCACATTTAATCGGACAAATATATATATGGGAGCTATATCTAAATCTGAACCGTTTTTTTTGGAACTTAACACACATAATTCTAGACTTAATTTAGTACACCATGCCAAATTTCGTGAAAATCGAAGAATATATTGGAAATGAGATGAAAATATATATGTGAGCTATATCTAAATCTGACCCAATTTTCTCGAAAATTAACACCCATCATTCTAGGCTTAATTCAGTACGATATGCCAAATTTCGTGCAAATCGAAAGATATATAAGGACTTTGGGAGCTATATCTAAATCTGAACCGATTTTCACGAAACTTAACATATGTAATTCTAGACTCAATTCTGTGCGCTATACGAAATTTCGTGCAAATCGAAATATATATAAGGACTTTGGTGCCCCATTTACATAAAATCGGACGAAAATATATATGTGAGCTATATCTAAATCTGACCCGATTTTCGCTAAACTTAACACACATCATTGTAGGCTGAAGTCAGTATGATATGCCAAATTTCGTGCAAATCGAATGATATATAAGAACTTTGGTGCACCATTTACATAAAATCGGACGAAAATATATATGAGAGCTATATCCATATCTGAACCGATTTACACGAAACTTTGCACACATCATTCTGGACCTAATTCAGTACCCTATGACAAATTTTGTGAAAATCGAAAGATATATATGGACTTCGGTACACCATTTACATAAAATCAGATGAAAATATATATGGGAGCTATATCTAAATCTGAAATGATTTTCACGAAAATTAGCACACATAATTCTGAACCTAATTCAGTACCCTATGCCAAATTTCGTGCAAATCGAAACATACATAGGGACTTTGGTGCATATATCGGACGAAAACATATATGGGAGCTATATCTAAATGAGCCGATTTTCACCAATTTCAATAGAGTTCGTCCTTTGGCCAAATAAGTGACTTGTACCAAATTTCATCCAAATCGGATCATAAATGCGTCCTGCACTTTGTTTACAATTTAACATCTACAGACGGGCGGACAGACGGACAGACTCAGAAAGTGATTCTATGCATATTCTCAAAAGGTACCATGTCGCTATCTCGTTTCCTTTTGCCTGTTACAAACATATGGAAATCATAATGATGGTAAATTTTTATGCGCCAAAAATGTGATCTTCAAAATATTGGATTTAGATCCCATCCTTCTTTAAACCAAATCTCTTTCAGACAATTTGGAGTCGACTTACAAATGTCTGTCCGTCTGGCCCTTCGATAACTCTCGAAGGGAGTAACCGATTTCATCCAAACATTGCACATCTTAATTTTTCTTTCAAACTTAGTTCAAGTTCGAAGATGGGGAATATCGGCCTACTTCTCCAATTAGGATACTTTCCTCATCAACGAATCCGCATCAAGAGTCTTTGCCGTATCTAAGCTGTTCGGTCAACACTTCCAAAATATAAAAAAGAAAACAACACGCATTTGGTAGAAACGCTTCAAACCTTTTGTTAACTATCATCACTGGCAGATAAAACGTGTTAGTTTTAAGTCAACTCTTCATTGGAGTATCATTATCAAGTCACGACAAATTCTATGCGAGGTACGTTTGAGATTTTCCTTTTCGTTCATCTCGCTGTTGCTGCTGTTGTTGTCGTTTATTTTTTCGGTGATTGCGCTTACCATGAAACAAAAGCGAAACGCAAAGGAACACCATTTGAAGTTTGTCAAGCTTCACAGGTAAGACAAATAAAGTGTCCTTTTCGGACTGAGAACTTCCCTTTTTGTATGCCAAAGTTAGAGCGACAGCTACCAAACCATTGACTGCTGCATGGCCATTTATGGAGTGAAAGAGTTTTGGGGATATTTGTAAAAGTTCATCTTATGCATGTTCAAAATGCGGAAAAACTAAAGCGTTACTAAAACATTATACTTGTTGTTATTGTTGTTGTTTTTATTTCCTTAATGCAGCCGCTGCTGTCAAAGTTCTTGTTTTGTTCGTGTGACGTAGTGTGCAGCACCACGTATTTGGTTGGTGGGACTGCTGCACCACTATTGTTAAAACGGCAAAGAATGGCACGAGCAATTCACACTGTCAGCAATCTAACAATGACCATATAAGCGAAGTAGGTGTGAAAATTACAAATGCAAACAATGCATCAAACTTGGCCAAAAACATAGAGCTACGAAGAGAGAGATTGCACAAATCTGTCCACGGCAAAAGAGATTTATAAATCAGATTAAAAAATCAGTGAGTCAGTGTGTAATGACACAATGGGATGGGTTGAGACAATGTGAGGAATATATTCCTTAAATGGCATAAATAAAATCGATTGATTTCCCTATGTATATGGTTGAGCTCTTAACGAGTTTCCAACATATGTCACACCTCAATTTTTTTTCAAAAAGAGGTATTATTTTGGTATTCATGAAAATATATATTTTTTTTATAACCTTCACCACACTGTGGTACAGGGCATGGTTCCTATTGAGAATATGCATAGAATCACTTTCTGAATATATTTATATAGTTTCGTCCGATTTTTTTAAACGAAGCACCAAAATCCCAATATTGGCCCGATTAAGACAATATTTTGCACAGAGTACTGAATTAGGTATAGATTGATGTATGTAAAGTTTTGTTGAAATCGATTCAGATTTAGATATAGCTCCTTCATATATTTTTGTCCGATTTTATGCAAATTGTGCAACTGAAGGAGCCTATAGTGCATAGCGTATTGGATTGAAGATGTTTCAAGTTTACATATAGCTTCCATATATATTTTCATCCGATTTCATCAAAATGATTTAGTGCACAACGTACCAAATCGAACCTAGAATAACATGTATTGGAGTCGAGATAAATTTTGGATAGCGCACTGTGTTGCAGCATACTAAATGGTTGTTGTTTATAAGAATTGTATATTTTTCTGTTTAAATTTCCTCTAGTTCTGTCCCCAGATTTAGAAATGCAGCTACCTCCACTGGCTGTAACCACAGATCTTCCGGAGTAAGGTGAGTAGATTTGGCTGGGCAATTGAATAAGTGCAGTGTGGCATGAGGGCCTTACCACATGCTGGCAGACATCCTGTACCTGGTCATCAATCCGTGTCCAATACGAATTGAGCCGACTGCACCATCCAGAACGTAACTGGGCCAAAACTACTCTGGTCAAAACTGGTCAGGTCTGGGCAGCTGACGTATGTATCCGTTTAGCGCTGCGGCTACTGCATATATATACCAAATGGTGGATGCCACGGTTGGTCAAAAACGTCCATTTATATATAGATCTTATACATATTTTGCTCGATGATTGACATTAAATTTTTCATAAATTTCAGATTGGTATGTGTATGGACTGTTTTAATTTAGTTCAAATATCTATTAACTTCACGCAGTTAATTCAATCCGATTCCATTTGAATGGTCCTCCAAGGATGCTATGTCTATTCTAACTAAATAATATTGTACATATCGGCCCCGTCTGACTTTTGACCTTTCCTTACTGTTACGTTTTTTATAACATTTATTTTATAAAAGAGGAAGTTATGCCGGAAGTAATGAAAATATATAAGAGAAACGGCATCAAGGCATGACAAAATCCCAAAATGAATACCATTTGTTTTCGATAGTCTCACGAGGTCTTAAATGGACATATCCCAAAGAAAGAAGTCTAAAGGAGGCGAATCACTGGTTGGCCAATTATGATTACCCCTCCTAAAATATAGCTGGTTGGCTACAAGCTAAAGACCATCAATTAAATTCCGATTTTAAGCGGGTTGAATAAAAATTGTCGATATATACCGCTACTTCGTTAGGGAATGTAGGAAATATTTAAATATATTTTTTTGTTTTCACAGAAAACTACATATGCATATTTGAATGCTATACACTAATGCGAACCTCAAAATAAATCAAGCTCTATACTGAATTTGGTACCATTTATTACCTTTTGTGCTCTTGTAGTACCTATTTCCAAAACTAATTTCAATTTGTCCAATTTGTCCAATTTATACCAAATTAAGTATCACATTAATGTAAATTTCCATAAGTACCCGCCACCTCGACAATCCAATAGAAATCGTATTTCCCAATTTCAGAATTCCAGCAACGATAAACCGATACACCAAATTCCAAAGATTCCTACATACCCCAGTCCTACACTCCAACAATAATCTTAATTACAAATTTCAGCACTATAGGTTCACCTAAATCACCTAGTTCTAAACTGTATTAAATTTAGTACATATAAGTACAAGTCTGCATTGCTACCTACATCATACACTAAAAGAGTAATCTTAATTCCACCAAAATTTAAATTGTACCAACTTTAATACCATAAGTACAAAATTTCAAACCGTCGTCCATAACCCAATCCCAATTTTAATTCCAAATTTCGGTTCACCCTCAATCCAAATTGTACCACATTTACAAAATCGAAACTACCTACATATCCCAATCGTACACGCCGATGGTAATGTTATTTTTTTCAAATATTAGAATCTCCAACCGTTCCTACTAAACTTCAAATTATACCAAATTTAGTACTGTTTCGTACTATTCGTATACATGAGTATACGCTTCCAAAACCTCCTCCTTATATCAACATTACTTCTCAACCTTGATTCGCATTCCGAATTTCAAGATTTTAGCTCGTTCCGTTCCCATGCTACGAAATTGTTCCAAATTTAGTGCATTTTAAAACTTTAAGTTTGAATTTCCAAAAACCCTTTGGTACGTCTATACTACACTCCATCAGAGACTCTCATTCCAAATTTAAGAGTTATAGCTCTACCGGTTCGCAATAATACTAATGGCACCAAACTTAGTACTTTTCTTGCCGTTCTACACCTTTTTCAAATGTTATTCAAAACATTTCAATTGCAAATGGAGAATTTCATTTGAAATTCGAAAACTCAATTTGCAATTCATAACATTTCACTTGTAATTCGAGTATGTAATTTGTAATTCACAACTTTTTATTAGTAATTTTAAACTTTTCATATGAAATTCAAAAAAATCCATTAAAATATTTTCATTTGTAATTGTAATTTAAAAACTTTCATTCGTAATTGGTATACTTCCATTTGAAATTTTTAGAGTTTCATTTGAAATTCGAAGAAATCTATTTAAAACTCAAAGAATTCAACTTGAAATTTATAACATTTCACTTGTAATTTATAATATTTCAGTTGTAATTCATTTCAAATTCATACATATTCCTTGTGTGTTACCAATAATATTTTTCGAAATCGAAATTAAATGTTATGAAAAACGAATGGAATGTTATGTATTTCAAATCAAATGCTAAGAATTTCAAATGGAATTATTTAAATTTCAAATGGAATTTTTTTTAATTTCAAATGGAATGTTATGAATTTCAAATACAATACTTGGAATTACAAACTGAAGTTTATGAATTTTAAATGGAATTCTATCAATTTCGATAGGTATTCTATTAATTACAAATGAAATGAACGAATTACAACTGATATGTTATGAATTGCAAATGGAATTCTCGAATTGCAAATTGTATGTTGTGAATTACAAATGGAATTCTCGAATTACATTTGATATGTGTTGAATAACATGCTAAAAAGGTGTAGATCCGAATATTAGGTTTACTCAGTGCCTTCTTCTGGGTGAAGACAATATTATTAATATTCAACCCATTGTGACTGGATCAATCTTCCGCTCCTACTGTTGTTGTTATTATTTTTCTAGATATCACTTGAACTTGGCCATAGAAAGATCAAAGTGTGTCAGTTACAAAATGAACAGCAAACTACGACCAAATTGTAAATGCAACAAGTTGCATTTATAACGAAAAGAAATCAGCGGCTAACGTGTCACTTTTGCGTTCATGTTTTCGTTTTTTTTTCTCTCCATCTTACCCTGATGAAGTTAACTTTTCAAACCGACACTTTGGCAATAAACCTTGTAGTTATTGCGCAAAGAAAACTGATCCTGTAGCTTATGCTGGATAGCGATGATCATGATTGTCTTACACTTCGCGTGCTGCTTCTTCTTCTTCATTGAATGAGAATTTGCCCCTGGGGCATTGCAAGAAAAGGGATTTGCTCTGCTTAAGAAAGGAGAATAACAAAACCAGAAAGAAAAGAACTTAAGACATTTAGCCGCATTACATGTATTATTTATTTCCTGTAGTTTCAAATATGAATCACAAAAATAAGGAAATCAAAAGACCGCTTTATAAAATATTCGATGTGTTGTCGACTGTGTAAATGCTTTTGCGACCGACCACACCTTGAATATGATGTGTAAAGTATTTGAAGATCGGTATGTGAGAAATGGTTTTGGTGAAATATGGTCATCTGAAGGGAATTATTTGATCGGCGATTGCCATTTCAGATTGGTTGGACAATAGATAAAGATAAATCTTAATTTATATTTGTTAAAAGTTATTTCTCAGTTTATAACAAGAGCAGAATATACTTCACTAACCACTATTTTATTAAAAATAATAAATAGAGATCCTTTTCTAACCACTATTGTATTATAAATCATAGGAATGGTCTATATCATAGGATTGATATTCTATTACCTCCTTCACCTTACCATAACCTTAGTTCTACAATGCAATCAACCTGTTTACAAATCCTATTATCCCATTTTATGCCCCATACAACCTTCATATACATAGGTACGTGCGATGTTTGAAAAATTAGTCTTCTATGACATTCTATAGAAGTTGCATGTCATTAAGTTGCGTGTTATTTGCTACGTTCTTCCGCATTCACTCTTCACACAAAGAAGTTCAATTCGTGACTGACATTGAAGTGTACAATGTTTGATGGAATGCATCATGCAATAGTTTTTTGTAAGAACGAACGAATGGTTAGTTAAATAGTTAGGCATTTTTTAATTTTGCATACCATGGATGCATTCGGTATTGGTGGTATTTTGAATACAGACGAATAGTATACATAGTTTCCTTAAAATGCACCACCAAAATTATATGATGCTAGAACCTTCAAAATTCCTAAAATGGGAGTTACCATTATAGGTGGACTAAGAATCAAGGAGCTGTATAGAGTAGAGAGCTGAGCGAGTATATGGGGACTATGTCAAATTAAATACCTCTATTAAAATGTTTGCTGTGAAGAATTAGTTTATACTACAGGATATGTGAATGCGTCTAAGACATTCACGTAAAATCAAGTGGGCCCTATTTTTGAGAAAAATACCAATTTAAATATATGTGGGTTCTGAAAATTTTTGGGTTTTATGGAAAAATATTTGACCTAAAAAATCGAAATGCTAAGTTAAAACCATTCGATTACCAAAAGCAACTTGAAGTTTCAAAACACCTAAAATGAGGGAAACCTATAAATGGGGAGGTTATGTAAAACCATGGACATTTTATGACTCGGAAATATTAAATTATAGTCAATCAGTTGGAAAATGCGACTGAAACCTTCAATGATTATATTTAAGGGGATCATGTCAAAACAGTGAATACAAAAGATCGACCGATATTTATATTCTTTTGGTAGGATTATTTCTCACTAATCAGATATCAAATCAACAAGGGATAAAAAACTAGTAAGGAAAGTAGTAAAGTCGGACGGGGCCGACTATATGATACCCTTCACCATTTTGAATATATTCAACAGATGAATATATATATATATATGTACATATATAAATATATATATATATATATATATCTTTATATATATAAGCTATATAAAAATCTGAACCGATTTCAATAATACTTGCCAGAAATTCACTTATATTAACTACAGTTAATTCTACCAAATTGTGTGTCAATCGGACAAACGTTGGGACTTTAGTGCACAACTTACATAAAATAGGAAGAAAAAATATATAGGAACGATATCTAAATCTGGGCCGATTTTCAGGAACCTTAACACACATCATTCTCGACCTAATTCATTACGATGTGCCAAATTTCGTGCAAATCGAAAGATATATACGAACTTTGGTACACCATTTACATTAAATCGGACGAAAATATATATGGGAACTATATTTAAAACTGGACCGATTTTCAGGAAACTTAACACATATCGTTCTTGGCCAAATTCATTACGCTATGCCAAATTTCGTGCATATCGAAAGATATATAGGAACTTTGGTACACCATTTACATTAAATCGGACGAAAATATATATGAGAGCTATATCTAAATCTGAACCGATTTTTCTCAATTTCAATAGGGTTCGTCCCTGGGCTAAATAAGTGACCAATGCCAAATTTCATCCAATTCGGATCATAAACGCGACCTGTACCTTGTTTACAATTTAATATGGACCGACGGACATGCCTAAATCGACGCAGGAAGTGATTCTATGCATATTCTCAAAAGGAACCATGTGTCTATCTCGTTTCTTTTTGCCTGTTACAAACATATGCACAAAGACATAATACCCTGTACCACAGTGTGGTGAAGGGTATAAATAGAAAGAAAAATCACACCAGTGAGCGGAGCAGTGTAGTCGGCTTTGATTTGTGGTCTATAGATCGACTTGATAATAACACAAAAAATTAAGTTTTCGGTCCACTTCATTCCAAAATTATTGTCTGATCATCACCGAAAATTATAGGCATTGTCCTTGAACCTAACTGGAACCTCATGGAACATTTCAAAGCGATCAGCGCTATAGTTCCGCTTTCTAGAGTGATAATGGGTTACTAAATAATATACGAATACGGAAATACCTGTAAATATTTACGTGTAACTCCCACATCCGAGCACATACAACAATATAATTGGTATTAATTTAAAGGTCAACCACTCCTCTTGGATATAATATAAACTTCTCGGGTCTATGTCCTTCAGGGGTAAATATATACGCTATAGAATACAAATTTTGTCATTTTTCACACAAAAGCCATCTTTATGAAAACAGGTATGCTTATTCTTTGGCCTGATCCCCTTCTCCATGCAAAATTTCACGATGTTTGGGCCATTATTGCGGCCTCCGGAGCGACCAGAAAAACCGACAAAAATTTAGTATTTGGTCCATTTCATTCCCAAAATATGAATCGATCTTTCCCAACAACAATAGGGGTCTTCATTGGCCAGAACCCATCCTACATGCAAAATTTCGTGAAGGTTGGTCCATAACTGTGGCCTGTATCGTGTTTACAAATTATAATGGACAGACGGACACACATGACTAGATCGACTCAGCTAGTCGAGATATGGTCGGTATACTTAAAGGTGGGTCTAGGACCAATATTTCGCGGCGTTAAAATCTTTTAGGGCTGCACAAATATAATTTGGGTATAATCCCAAAAATTTAATTTGGTTTTGACCAAGCAAAAATTGGATCAATTTATTTTTCGATAGAATATTTCTTATTTCAAAATAAGTTTTGCCACTGTAAATGCTAGCTATTTATACCCTTAAGAACACAGTGGTACAGGCGATAGAAACGAGATAGACACATGGCCCCTTTTGAGAATATGCATAGAATCACTTTCTGAGTTGATTTCTGCATGTCCGTACGTCTGTCTATGTACTCTTGTTAAAGTGCAGGTCGCAATTGTGATCCTTTTCGACCATTCTCTCAACAATCATCATTCCCAATCACCGTTAAATCATTGTTGCTGATCGTCGTCTCCGACTCCCAATAACAATCGTCAAATCGTCGTAGCCGCTCTCAACAATCACCATTCCTGATCATCGTTAAATCATCGTTGCGGACTCCTGATAATCACCATACCCGATCACCGTTAAATCGTCGTCTCCGACTCCCGACATTCATAATCCGCGTAGTCGCTTCCGAAGAGTTGCTTCTTGGAACTGTTCATAACACGTCATTACACCGTATTTTGCATAAACACAAGAACTCAAAGCGGTCCATCATTAACAACGTAGTGTCATTGTTTAAAAAGTACATTTGGACTGATGAGGTCCATTTCCACCTTCGGTGCCTACGAAAAGAGTAGTTATTGATAATCCTATCCGTACTCAACAGGTTATGGTCCGGCAAGGCTATTGGACATGGATTGGACTTTCAAAAGAAGCCACCGTATTGTCTCTCGGAGAGTTGTTCATAATTGGCAATAGAACCCTTATGATATAACACTTCTTGATTTCTTCCTTTGGGGACACTTGAAAATATTGTGCACTTTAATGGCGTACACAACGTCAATTCAAGATGCGAGGACAGAGGGTAGTCATTTCACGATGTGGTAATACAAAATTGTATACAAAGGAAGCGTGATCGCAATGGCCGTGGACGAACCCTATTGCAGTGGCTAATTGGTTATTTGGTATATCGGTTGAAATTTAATGGTTATACCTTACAACAGCTAACACTATTCATTCTACCACAAGCCTTCGGTTTATTCAAAATCATTTTTTTATTTATGACACTCTATGGTGAGTAAATGAGCGATATATTGATTCCATACCAAAGTCACAATATTATGATGCCTTATAAATCGGTCACATGAAGGAAGTGAAACTCCCACAAATCAAATAATTTTACGTTACATTATAAAGCAAAATCTGGATAGGACATCCTTCTTACATTTTAGGGAACATCACATCTCAGAGCTAAAATACACACAACAACTGTGTTTAATTTGATTTCTTTGACAGAGGCAAGACCATAACAAATTTTAGTTTAAACTCTCATCCTGTCAATCATAATAAAATATTTGCTATCATAGTACAGTTCTTGTTGTTGTTTTTTTGTAAAATTCCCATTTTTATGGTCGTACGTACGATGTATCCTCCATATGTGGATCATAAATTTGTTTATTAGTGATTAAGTCTTCTTCATTGCACAAAAATGTGTACTGCTCTGTTTTTGCAATTCCCGGAGTGATCATAAAGTATATCTGCATAGAAGAGAATTATTTAAGCCTTTCGGCGGCATAATCGCACTCAGCCTAAATAACAACAACAAGAAAATATTTATGAGAAGACAGACCCCACTTTAAAGTGTTCAACTCTTGTCCAGATTCATTTTTAACATTTCAATGAGATGACTAGCGTTGGGATGAAAAAAGAAAAACAACAAAAACGGTGGACAGTAACCTAACGAAGTCAACGTGTATCCATCGCCAGTCATCCATCCAGATGTTGATGTTTAGTACATGATGCATGCATACATGACCATTTCCAAAAGGATGAAGCCTTTTAGGACACATGTGCGGAGTATAATTCACTTGGACTATTCCTATTTGCAAGCATACCTATTGATGATTTACTACGTGCACGGGGTAATGGCCGCTTAAAGTTGTTAAATTGAATTCATACGAAATAAATTTGTTTGATTTTTTTTTAGGTTCGTAGATCGATTTTAATGCAGTTAAAATGATTTATGGTAAGAAATTGCTTTACGATGGCTGGTATAACAAAGGACAATATTTGAAGATGTGTTGCTGATTGTGTAACTTCAATTATTTGCCATACAATGTAGGAGTATTTCCGTTTTGCTTGGAACCCTATGGAACATCATTTGTGTTTAGGCATATGATTACAACGATTATGGATAAATATATAATTGCAGTTAGAATCAGAAAAGTATTATACTAAATCTAAATTTATCTCATAGCTAAATGAAATAGACTGTCGAGCTTTAACATACATGGTCGTTTAATTCAAACATCTTTCCAACGCCGAATATTTTCCAAATCACGAAAAATTATATATAGAAGAAAAAAACTTGTTTCCATATTTACCGATTCCAAGTTTATAGTCACACTAAACTGCGAGTTTGATAACAGAATTAAGATCACCTTATAATGGAATTTTTTGCATATTTCAAAGCCTAAATACCGTTTATCAAATACTTTCTATAAAATTTTGTTTTGTTTAAGTTATTGCAAATCGATACCGCCTATTGATCAGAGTTATAACAACATATTAAGTTGAATAAATAACAAATTTTGACAACTTTCTGAGGCAAATCATAAATTAAGGCATAAATCAGCCAACAAGACCAGCCATACCAAAGTACAAAATGAAAAAATTCGCTGTTGCAAACATAAATTTACTGTGAAAAGAATTCACTTCGTTGGGCGGGCCGGGTGGGCGGGGGGGGGGGGTGTACCAGGGGCTGCATACGTCCCTGGTACATGGTATTATGTCTTTGTACATATGTTTGAAACAGGCAAAAGGAATCGAGATAGACCCATGGTTCCTTTTGAGAATATGATTAGAATCTCTTTCTGAGTCGATTTATGCATGTTCGTCCGTCCGCCCGTCCGTCTGTCTGTCCGTCCATGTATTCTTGTGAACAAAGTACAGGTTGCATTTATGATCCGAATCGTAGGAAATTTGCCTCAGGTCACTCATTTGGCCCAAGGACGAACACTATTGAAATTGAAGATTTGTATATAGCTCTCACATATGGTTTCGTCCAATTTTATGTAAAAATGAGAAAGAACAAGAAAAATGTAAGCGGGAGTAAATCGAGATGTATGGGAGTCAGAGTAAAACACCAAACCGAAGGCTTTGGTAAATGAACATCTTCCTGTAGAAATGAAAATGGACACTTGGTGACGGATACAGATAGAGTGTTGAGGATCAGGAAGTAGCATTTTGAAAAGCTTCTGGTATCAAATGGTGACGGTGAAGAAGATACCCAGAACCAATTACAGATGACGGCATAGAGTGTATACCACCTAGCCAAGATGAGGTCATATTAGCAATTAATTGACTGAAGAACAACACTATTCATGACCGGAGGTCAGATGCTGGTTAGAATAAGCACTAGCTGATTAGTACAATTTAGTTAGAGGAATGCATGCCCATGATTTGAGACTCAGCATTCTGAGTCCCGAGAACAAAAAAGAAGACAAGACGATATGTGCCAAATATTGATGAATAAGTCTCCTTCCCAACGCATATAAAGTGCTATCCAACGTGCAGTGGGAATGACGGAAGCCAGTGGTCAATGACATTATTGGACCACACCAATGCGGCAACAGGCCTGGCAAATCCACCATTGACCAGATTTAAACTCTGCAACAAATCCTTGAAAATACCTACGAAAAACACATCGCAACACAATTCAATCCGCTAAGAGGTGTTTACTTTATACGGCTATGCAGGATAACTTTAATTGGTACAAGGTCAGCAATTAAAGTGGGCAAGGACATCTCGATACCGAACGAGGATTCAGACGAGGTGACAGTTTGTTGTGTGACCATTTTAAACATATTTCTTTTTTGAAAGGGTCATACGAGATGAAAATGTGAACAGAAATGGCACTCTGTACACCAAACAACATATGTTACTCGCCTACGCCAATGACATCGACATAATAATGGAACATTGCGAAAGGTAACAGCTGCCTTTGAACAAATTGAGAAGGAGTCTGCCAAAGTGGGTCTGGCAGTAAATGGAGAGAAAACCAAGCTGATGGTATCAACGCGCCTGAGAACCAGTAGATTATGAAACTTGAAAACTACAGCTTCGGAGTTTCAAAGATTTTATATACCTCCGTACCGCCATAAATAAAACCAGTAAGGAAAGTAGTAAAGTCGGACTGGGCCGACTATATGATACCCTTCACCCCTTTGGGTATATTCTACATATGTATCCGAAAAGACGTCGCCTTTTTGAAGGAATTTTGACATGAAATTGAATGAACTTAAATATGTGATTTTTATGTCTTTCTGGAACCTATGCTAAATTTCATTTGGGCAAGTTAAGAGTCGTTTGCGCACAGTGGGACAGATTTCTGTAAATCGATTTAAAAAAAATTTGACATACGCTATTCGGTATGCTGCACTCAATCTCCATCAGACACCTATTGAGTATTTGGTGTACAATAAACATGAATAAGTCGAAATTATATATGGAAGCTACGATATATCTATATCTGAACCGATTTGAAGCAAACTTGCTAGAGATTAATTTATATTAATTTCAGTACGTTGTGTCAATCGGCCTAGCTGTGGATCTTCACAGCACAATTTAACTAAAATCGGACGAAAATTTATATAGGAGGTGTAGACATCTTACTTACTTACTTAGCTGGCTTGTTACAGAACGGTTGTTCCATAAGCCGAGCTTAAAAAAGATTTCCAAGCGCTTCGGTCTTGTGCGCAAGTCCACCAATTTGGAAGACCACGTTCCAAGATGTTGTTTTCTACTTGGTCTTTCCATCTAATTCGTGGCCTTCCCCTTCTACGGGAACCATCAGTAGGCTCATTTTTATATGCCTTTTGAGCTGAGGCATCTTCATTCATCCGCACAACATGGCCTAGCCACCGTAGTCGCTGCAGCTCAATACGACTGACTATGTCGATGTCCGCGTATAAATTGTAGAGCTCGTGGTTCATTCGACGCCGATATTCACCGTCGATGCAGATCGGCCCGTAGATCTTTCGGAGAATTTTTCTCTCAAACACCCCAAGCGCTGCCTCATCTGCTTGCGCAAGTACCCATGCTTCTGATCCATATAATAGCACGGGTAGTATCAGCGTCTTGTAAAGTGTGAGTTTGGTCTGGCGAGAGCTGGCCTTGTTTCTAAACTGCTTACTTAGACCATAGTAGCATCTGTTGGCCATCACAATCCTTCTCCGAATTTCAAAACTGATATTATTCGTTTTATTTATGGCGGTACCAAGGTATATAAAGTCTTTAACTACCTCGAAGCTGTAGTTCTCAAGTTCCACAGTTCGTCCGAGTCTACTGGACGTCTTGCGCGTTGATACCATCACTTTGGTCTTCTCGCCGTTTACTGCCAGACCCAGTTTGGCTGACTCCTTTTCAATTTGTTCAAAGGTGGCTGTTACCGCTCGCAATGTTCGACCTATTATATCGATGTCATCGGTGTAGGCGAGTAACTGATGTTGTTTGGTGTACAGAGTGCCATTTCTGTTCACCTTTGCGTCTCGTATGACCTTTTCCAGTAGGATGTTAAAAAGATCACACGACAAACTGTCACCTTGTCTGAATCCTCGTTCGGTATTGAAGGGCTCCGATAGGTCCTTTCCTACTTTAACGGCTGACCTTGTGCCACTTAAAGTTATCCTGCATAGCCGTATTAATTTTGCAGGAATGCCGAACGCAGACATGGCTTTAAACACCTCTGAACGGATAGGGCTGTCGAATGCGGCTTTATAGTCGACAAATAGGTGGTATGTGTCGATGTGTTTTTCGTGGGTCTTTTCCAGGATTTGGCGCAGAGTGAAAATCTGGTCAATGGTGGATTTGCCAGGTCTGAAGCCGCATTGGTATGGTCCGATGATGTCATTGACCATTGGCTTCAATCGTTCACACAGAACACTGGATAGCACTTTATATGCGATGGGAAGGAGACTTATTCCTCTATAGTTGGCACATATCGTCTTGTCTCCTTTTTTGTGCACGGGACACAGGATGCTGAGGTTCCAATCATTGGGCATGCATTCATCTAGCCAAATTGTGTTAATCAGCTGGTGCATGCTCCTGACCAGCATCTGGCCACCAGTCTTGAATAGTTCGGCTGGTAACCCATCGGCTCCTGCTGCTTTGTTGTTCTTGAGCCGATTAATTGCTTTTATGACCTCATCTTGGCTAGGTGGTATACACTCTACACCATCATCTCTTATTGGTTCTGGGGTATCTTCTTCATCGCCACTATTTGATACTAGTAGCTTTTCGAAATGCTCCTTCCAGATATTCAACACGCTGTCTGTATCTGTCACCAGGTTTCCTTCTTCATCTCTACAGGAGGATGTGCCTGCATCAAAGCCTTCGGTTTGGTGTTTTACTCGTTGGTAAAATTTCCGGACTTCATTTTGACTCCTGTACATCTCGATTTGCTCACGCTCACGTTTTTCTTGTTCTTTCTTCTTTTTTCTGAAAACACGTTTCTCCTCTCTCCTTTTCTCCCGATAATTCTCCATCACGTTACGTGTTGCTACTGTCTGCAGGGTTGCCCTATACGCTGCGTTTTTCACATCAGTAGCATTACGACACTCCTGATCGTACCATGGGTTTCTTGGTGGTGGTTTTTGGTACCCAATTGTTCTTTTTGCTGCAGTTTGTAGGGGGTGGGCAATTCTTTGCCATTGTGCTTCTATACTATTATCGGGACAAGAAGTGCATT